>NC_084629.1:1720000-1935000 GCF_033978795.1 Nerophis ophidion
AGTTGAGTTGTAGACGGCTCTGACAAATGTACGCAGCAACATTTGATGTTCTGGCTACATTTCCTATTTGCAATTAATGCTTGTCTTCTCTTTTTTCAGGTGGCGGTTTACAGTTTATCTGTACATTTTCACTTATGGAGTGCGGTTCCTTAAAAAGGTATTTGTGTCCTCCGCTTCTAATGAGCAGCTCCATGGCAAACAGGCAAGGCAGGTTTGTTCATCACATCTTCTTTGGAAGGCATGATTGTTTACAACAATCTTCAAATCTTTCAATTACGATTAAAGAGTGTGGACAAAATAGCTTCAGTTGCCATAGGCACAGTTAAATAAGTGTTTTCAGTCTGAATTTGAAAAAGGTAAAAGTTGAGACCTGTCTCCAATCTTCTGGAAGTGTCGCCATGATTAGTTTTGATTCTAGGCACCAGAGAGGGTTCTTATGGTTCTATCACGCCACAGCAGACCATGAAGAGACTGCTACACAAGCAGAGCTCTTTTAAAGTCTATTCTCTGAGCAACAGGAAGCCAGTCCAGTAACCTAAACACTGGACTAATATGGTCTTATTTCCTACTTCTAGTCAGGACTCGAGCAGCAGCATTCTGAATGTACTGCAGCTGTTTTACTGCTGCTTCAGTCAGAAGGCCTCGTAGTAATCCACCCAGCTGGAGATAAAGATTATAGTCCAAGTCTGCCTTCAACACTATTCAGTTTTAGGAGGTTAAAAGCTGGGGACGCTCTTGACTTCATGTCCTTGTCTGAGTCTGTCTTTAATCCCCCTGAAGAAGAGCGAGTCCAGGTGACTTCATGTCCTTGTCTGAGTCTGTCTTTAATCCCCCTGAAGAAGAGCGAGTCCAGGTGACTTCATGTCCTTGTCTGAGTCTGTCTTTAATCCCCCTGAAGAAGAGCGAGTCCAGGTGACTTCATGTCCTTGTCTGAGTCTGTCTTTAATCCCCCTGAAGAAGAGCGAGTCCAGGTGACTTCATGTCCTTGTCTGAGACTGTCTTTAATCCCCCTGAAGAAGAGCGAGTCCAGGTGACTTCATGTTCTTGTCTGAGTCTGTCTTTAATCCCCCTGAAGAAGAGCGAGTCCAGGTGACTTCATGTCCTTGTCTGAGTCTGTCTTTAATCCCCCTGAAGAAGAGCGAGTCCAGGTGACTTCATGTCCTTGTCTGAGTCTGTCTTTAATCCCCCTGAAGAAGAGCGAGTCCAGGTGACTTCATGTCCTTGTCTGAGTCTGTCTTTAATCCCCCTGAAGAAGAGCGAGTCCAGGTGACTTCATGTCCTTGTCTGAGTCTGTCTTTAATCCCCCTGAAGAAGAGCGAGTCCAGGTGACTTCATGTCCTTGTCTGAGTCTGTCTTTAATCCCCCTGAAGAAGAGCGAGTCCAGGTGACTTCATGTCCTTGTCTGAGTCTGTCTTTAATCCCCCTGAAGAAGAGCGAGTCCAGGTGACTTCATGTCCTTGTCTGAGACTGTCTTTAATCCCCCTGAAGAAGAGCGAGTCCAGGTGACTTCATGTCCTTGTCTGAGTCTGTCTTTAATCCCCCTGAAGAAGAGCGAGTCCAGGTGACTTCATGTCCTTGTCTGAGTCTGTCTTTAATCCCCCTGAAGAAGAGCGAGTCCAGGTGACTTCATGTCCTTGTCTGAGTCTGTCTTTAATCCCCCTGAAGAAGAGCGAGTCCAGGTGACTTCATGTCCTTGTCTGAGACTGTCTTTAATCCCCCTGAAGAAGAGCGAGTCCAGGTGACTTCATGTCCTTGTCTGAGTCTGTCTTTAATCCCCCTGAAGAAGAGCGAGTCCAGGTGACTTCATGTCCTTGTCTGAGTCTGTCTTTAATCCCCCTGAAGAAGAGCGAGTCCAGGTGACTTCTTCCTCTTTTTCTCTTTGCTCCTGTGGCTCACTGACAGGGATTTTAGTTTGGACCAAATTTAGCTGGAAAAAAACAGTTTTGCCTACAGATATGTTTGATGCAGTGATGGCACACACACACTGTAATCCACAACACATACAGTAATAATATAATCTATGTCATCCATAGCACATACAGTAATAATATAATCTGTGTCATCCATAGCACATACAGTAATAATATAATCTATGTCATCCATAGCACATACAGTAATAATATAATCTATGTCATCCATAGCACATACAGTAATAATATAATCTTTGTCATCCATAGCACATACAGTAATAATATAATCTATGTCATCCATAGCACATACAGTAATAATATAATCTATATCATCCACAGCACATACAGTAATAATATAATCTATGTCATCCACAACACATACAGTAATAATATAATCTATATCATCCATAGCACATACAGTAATAATATAATCTATATCATCCACAGCACATACAGTAATAATATAATCTATGTCATCCACAACACATACAGTAATAATATAATCTATATCATCCATAGCACATACAGTAATAATATAATCTATGTCATCCATAGCACATACAGTAATAATATAATCTATGTCATCCATAGCACATACAGTAATAATATAATCTATGTCATCCACAACACATACAGTAATAATATAATCTATATCATCCATAGCACATACAGTAATAATATAATCTATGTCATCCATAGCACATACAGTAATAATATAATCTATGTCATCCATAGCACATACAGTAATAATATAATCTATGTCATCCATAGCACATACAGTAATAATATAATCTATGTCATCCATAGCACATACAGTAATAATATAATCTATGTCATCCATAGCACATACAGTAATAATATAATCTATATCATCCACAGCACATACAGTAATAATATAATCTATGTCATCCACAACACATACAGTAATAATATAATCTATGTCATCCACAGCACATACAGTAGAACTATAATCTATGTCATCCATAGCACATACAGTAGAAATATACAGTACAAGAATTGGGGACGGTGTGGCAGAGTAGCCGCGTGCAACCCGAGGGTCCCTGGTTCAATCCCCACCTAGTACCAACCTCGTCACGTCCGTTGTGTCCTGAGCAAGACACTTCACCCTTGCTCCTGATGGGTGCTGGTTAGCGCCTTGCATGGCAGCTCCCTCCATCAGTGTGTGAATGTGGAAGTAGTGTCAAAGTGCTTTGAGTACCTTGAAGGTAGAAAAGCGCTATACAAGTACAACCCATTTTTCAGTTATTTATAATTCCACATAATGATATACTAAAGGTTTGAAGTGTTGTACGTGCATACAAACGTTTGAAATGAGATTGTCCTCTAAGGTTATATTTCTTCTCTTTTGTTGGGAAGAATTGTTGTAGGTAGCAGGTCAAAGTTGGCTGTTGTATCAGAAGTGGGAAAAGTTGTATCAGGGAAAACAAATTCAAACCTTTTCAATGTGACTGTTTTAAGTATTTCAGAAATATAATTTGCACAGAATAAAGTCCTCCAAGGGGGGGGAAGAACATAATTGAAGCCACTGCTGTACTGGGAACTTTCATTCCTGAACTCACCGCTTACAATACGTGACATTAAATGACATTATATTGCATTACATTACCTCTGTGAAGCTGGCTTTTTCAGTCTAGTTTGAAGAGCATCACGGAGCAAAAGTAAGTGAATATTTCAACAAAAACTCCAAAACAATGAGTTGAAATGAAAAAGCAAAAGGTGTGATGTGCACTGACAAGGAGACCATGCGCTTGCTGAAGAAGTGACAACATGTTCCTATAATGCAGGATTCACAATAACAAGAAGAAGAATGCAACTTAGACTCCTGTTTATTGAACATTGAGAAGCATGTCAACCATCTTGGTGAGACTGCCTTTTAGGTCTATGCTCCTAAAATCTGGAAAGGTCTTCCAGAAGATGTAGTCCAAGCCTCAACATTGGCTTTGTTTCAATCCAGGCTAAAAACACCTTTATGGAATTGTGCATATGAAAGTATTTGATTCACACTCATATTTTAATTTGAATTGTGATTATTTTGAGGGTTTATTTGTGCTTTCTGTAAAGCACTTGAAATTGCCTTGTGCAGTAATTATGATCTTTAAATAAACGTGCCTTGCCTAATTGCCTTGTGCAGTAATTATGATCTTTAAATAAACGTGCCTTGCCTAATTGTATTTAGTCTCATAAATATTATTTTGTAACATACCCTGGAAGGGACAAACGGTGGAAAAATGGAAGGATGGATATTATTTTTATTGCCATATAGAGTACAGTCCAAACATTTGGACACACCTTCTGGTTGATGGTGCCAACCCCATTGATAAAGCAAAACATTCCACTAATCGACCCTGATAAGGCACACCTGAGACGTGCAAACCATTTCAGATGACAGAATGCCAAGAGTGTGCAAAGCAGTAATCACAGCAAAGGGTGGCTATTTTGAAGAAACTAGAATATAAAACATGTTGTCAGTTATTTCTTTGTGAAGTACATAACTCCACATGTGTTCATTCAAAGTTTTGATGTGACTATCTACAATGTAAATAGTCATGGAAATAAGGAAAACACATTAAATGAGGAGAAGGTGTGTCCAAACGTTTGGCCTGTACTGTATTGTAAAGAATATTTAATATTACTATAAAAATGAATTTTCACAAATAAAGGCCTCCTCCCATGTACACAAAGGACTATTAGTAGTCCGAGAAGAAGGAAAATGTATTGAAAACATGATTCTTTTCAGTTTTATACTTCCATTTCTTACATTGTAGCCTCTTTTCGAAGTAATGAATTGTCCTTGACAGACACCCTGGCTGTGGAACACTAAAGAATGCTGGTACAACTACCCTTACCAGGTAGGTCTTCATTACCACTTTTCCAAAGGCCCGACAGTAGGTCTTGCAATATTTGAGCTCAAGTAAAGTATGTATTCATGTGTTCATGCAGCCATTGTCTGTGGACATCCACTATTACTACCTGCTGGAGCTGTCCTTCTACATGTCCATGCTCTTCTCCCAATTCACTGACTTCAAGAGGAAGGTAAGACAAATTGAAAACCAGACCATGGATTGTAGACTTTGAGGTGGTCCTACTGCCAATGAAGTATCATTGTCACTTACAAAACATTTAAATACTAATGACAATAACACTACTACAATATGTCTGCAATACAGTATGTAAGATTAGCAGTGGACTTAATGCGGTTGGCAAACTTGGAGATGTATTGAAAATGGAATAAATAGTATAATGAGATAAATAAAATGACTCAATTAATCAATAAAGTTCAAGAAGTTAATCAGGATTCTCCTTCCTTGTATTTTGTAAACACTTTGAGTTTAAAGTGTACACTCTTTGCTTAGTCCAGCTCATAACTGAATTTCACTTACTGATATGCTCAAGGTCTTAAATGTTGTTCAGGCATGCAAATGTTGAAAGGGAAGAAGCTCTTATGCAAAACCAACTCTTCATAATTATTGCTGCCTTTTTTCATGGTGAGAAAGGAGCTTAGGTACAAGATCTATGTTCCCACCCTCACCTATGGTCATGATCTTTGGGTTATGACCAGAGGACAAGATCACAGGTACAAGATCTATGTTCCCACCCTCACCTATGGTCATGATCTTTGGGTTATGACCAAAGGACAAGATCTCAGGTACAAGATCTATGTTCCCATCCTCACCTACGGTCATGATCTTTGGGTTATGACCAAAGGACAAGATCTCAGGTACAAGATCTATGTTACCATCCTCACCTATGGTCATGATCTTTGGGTTATGACCAGAGGACAAGATCACAGGTACAAGATCTATGTTCTCATCCTCACCTATGGTCATGATCTTTGGGTTATGACCAGAGGATAAGATCACAGGTACAAGATCTATGTTCCCATCCTCACCTATGGTCATGATCTTTGGGTTATGACCAGAGGACAAGATCACGGGTACAAGATCTATGTTCTCATCCTCACCTATGGTCATGATCTTTGGGTTATGACCAGAGGACAAGATCACGTGTACAAGATCTATGTTCTCATCCTCACCTATGGTCATGATCTTTGGGTTATGACCAGAGGACAAGATCACGTGTACAAGATCTATGTTCCCATCCTCACCTATGGTCATGATCTTTGGGTTATGACCAGAGGACAAGATCACAGGTACAAGATCTATGTTCCCATCCTCACCTATGGTCATGATCTTTGGGCTATGACCAGAGGACAAGATCACAGGTACAAGATCTATGTTCCCACCCTCACCTATGGTCATGATCTTTGGGTTATGACCAAAGGACAAGATCACGTGTACAAGATCTATGTTCCCATCCTCACCTATGGTCATGATCTTTGGGTTATGACCAGAGGACAAGATCACAGCTACAAGATCTACGTTCCCATCCTCACCTATGGTCATGATCTTTGGGTTATGACCAAAGGACAAGATCACAGGTACAAGATCTACGTTCCCATCCTCACCTATGGTCATGATCTTTGGGTTATGACCAGAGGACAAGATCACAGGTACAAGATCTATGTTCCCATCCTCACCTATGGTCATGATCTTTGGGTTATGACCAGAGGACAAGATCACAGGTACAAGATCTATGTTCCCATCCTCACCTATGGTCATGATCTTTGGGTTATGACCAAAGGACAAGATCACAGGTACAAGATCTATGTTCCCATCCTCACCTATGGTCATGATCTTTGGGCTATGACCAGAGGACAAGATCACAGCTACAAGATCTACGTTCCCATCCTCACCTATGGTCATGAGCTTTGGGTCATGACCGAAAGGATAAGATCACGGGTACAAGCGGCCCAAATGAGTTTGGGTCTCTCCCTTAGAGATAGGGTGAGAAGCTCTGCCATCCGGGAGGAACTCAAAGTAAAGCCGCTGCTCCTCCACATGGAGAGGAGCCAGATGAGGTGGTTCGGGCATCTGGTCAGGATGCCACCCGAACGCCTCCCTAGGGAGGTGTTTAGGGCACGTCCAGCTGGTAGGAGGCCACGGGGAAGACCCAGGACACATTGGGAAGACTATGTGTCCCGGCTGGCCTGGGAAGACCTCAGGATCCCCCGTGAGGAGCTGGAGGAAGTGGCTTGGAGGAGGGAAGTATGGACATTTTGTGTATTTGGGATCTGCATAAGTCCCAAAAATATTCCATCAAACCTTCGAGGCATGACTGGATATTTATCAAACAATTTGTCTTTCATTCATACTTCCTCCCAACGAACTGCTTAGTTTGTTCAATCAGTGAGTTTGTTCCAAGTGGTGACATCAGCAGATAGCAGATGTATGCTAACCTTTTACCCAGAGAGCGTTGCATTAGTCCGTCATTGTAGTCCCAAGGTCTAATCAATCCTTTGACTACGTCAGGGGTCAGCAACCTTTTTGAAAGCAAGAGCTACTTCTTGGGTACTGATTCATGCCAAGGGCTACCAGTTTGATACACACTTCAATAAATGGCCAGAAATAGACAATTTGCTCACTTTACCTTTAACTCTATGTTATTATTAATAATTAAAGATATTTATCTTTGTGGAAACACTGATCATCTTAATGATTTCTCACAATAAATATATATTTTTGATGACATGTTTTAAATAGGTTAAAATCCAATCTGCACTTTGTTAGAATATATAACAAATTGGACCAAGCTAAACTTCTAACAAAGACGAATCATTATTTCTTCTAGATTTTCCAGAACAAAAATTTTAAAAGAAATTCAAGACTTTGAGATAAGATTAAAATTTGATTCTACAGATTTTCTAGATTTGCTAGAATATTTTTTTTAATTTTAATCATAATAAATTTGAAGAAATATTTCACAAATATTCTTCGTTGAAGAAACAGAAGCTAAAATGACAAATTAAATTCAAAGGTATTTATTATTCTTTGTAATAAAAAAAATAAATTAACTTGAACATTGATTTAAATTGTCAGGAAAGAAGAGGAAGGAATTTAAAAGGTAAAAAGGTATGTGTTTAAAAATCCTAAAATCCTCTTTAAGGTTGTATTTTTTCTCTAAAATTGTCTTTCTGAAAGTTATAAGAAGCAAAGTAAAAAAATTAATGAATTTATTTAAACAAGTGAAGACCAAGTCTTTAAAATATTTTCTTGGATTTTCAAATTCTATTTGACTTTTGTCTCTCTTAGAATTAAAAATGTCGAGCAAAGCGAGACCAGCTTGCTAGTAAATAAATACAATTTAAAAAATAGAGGCGGCTCACTGGTAAGTGCTGCTATTTGAGCTATTTTTAGAACAGGCCAGTGGGCGACTCATCTGGTCCTTACGGGCGACCTGGTGCCCGCGTTGGTGACCCCAGGACTACACCATGGTGTAGTCAAATAGTCCTTATTTTTCTCTATCTTCTTGTTATGGGGCAGACTGGCTCATACATGCACATGCATTCTATGCTGTTGCCATTTAACATATAGTTCTAACCAGGGTTGTCCCCATGCCAATATTTTGGTACCGGTACCAAAAAGTTCTTCGATACCTTTTGATACTTTTGTAAATAAAGGGGACCACGAAAAAATGGCATTAATGCCTTTATTTGAACAATCTTAGTGTAGATGAAACATATGTTTATTATTGTCATTTAGTCCTTCAATAAAATGTTGAACATACTAGACAACTTGTCTTTTAGTAGTAAGTAAACAAACAAAGACTCCTAATAATGCAGTAACATATTATGTCATTTATACACCTATTACTTTCTACACATTATTAAAGACAAGCTGTAAAAATTGATTATTAATCAACTTACTGTTCATTTACTGTTAATATCTGTTTATTTTCTCTTTTAACATGTTCTATCTACACTTCTGTTCAAATGTAATAATCACTTATTCTTCTCTTCTTTGATACGTGACATTAGTTTTGGATGATACCACACATTTAGAATAGAATAGAAAGTACTTTATTGATCCCTGGGGGAAATTCAGCACCACTGCAGCATTTAGGTATGGATCATGTGGATACCAAGTAGTTCCAGGATCATACATTACTCATATATTCAAAGTCCTCATGTGTCCAGGTCACATATTTACTGACTTTATAAACATAATATACATTTTTTAAAAAGGAAACAAGATTTTCTGATGATAAAAAATATCAATGTAATCATAGTAGTATCGACTAGATACGCTATTGTACTTGATATCATTAAAGTGGATGTCAGGTGTAGATCCACCCATGGCATTTGTTTACATTGTGAGGGTGGTGAGCTATTGTATCCTCCTAGGGTGTGTAGTGAAGCATGTTTAGCTTTTCCTCATCCTCCAGTGATAATGCTACTTGTAAGAAACTTACTTTGTCGCCTTTATCTTGACTTTTTACAGCAAAATGCGTCCATTCTCCCTTTTCTGTCTGCACACTGTGTCTGCTTGTAAGTACTCTGTGCGTGTGCGCTGCCAAACATGCTCCTCTGCTGGTACAAGCAGCAATGTCACCATGTGTTGTCATATCCGGGAAGCCCTACTTTTCAAACAGAGTACATTAGCCTTTTTGATTACTTGGTACCGGTATAGCGTACAATCCCAGTTGTAATTTGTATGTGTCAGTAGACTATATCAGGGGTAGGGAACCTGTGGCTCTTTTGATGACTGCATCTGGCTCTCGGATAAATCTGAGCTGACATTGCCTAACACGATAAGTAATGAATAATTCCACTTGTAATCACAGTGTTAAAAATAACGTTTAAAATATGAAACATTCTCATGCTTTTTTATGTTCAAGAAGTTGCGTTAATGGTAAGAAGTAATTTATTATTGGTTAGTGTGGGGCTTGCCCTCCTGGGGGTTCTTCAGAGCACCAAGAGCCTGTTTTAGGGTTACAATCTTGTTTTAATTTATTTTTCTCTCAGTTGCTTTCCAGCAATTGTCTTTTTCTCTTTCGTCCTCACTCGCGCTCTGGCTCCAGCCTCAACCCCGTCTCTCTTCCTGGCTGCTGCTTATAACAGAGCGACAGGTGATTAGATAACAAGGCCCAGGTGGGCCATCTGCGCACCTGTCGCTGATTTCGAGGCCGGTCCTGGCAACATCCCGCTTTGCTTCAGGCCCGCAGGCCACGCCCCCTCCACAGTTAACTTCAGAATAACAATGTTAATACAAAGAATAAGAGACCTTTTATAAAATGGAAATGTTGGTCTTACTTAAAAATGCACGTGTTTAGTTGTGTTCAGTGTTAAAATATATTATATGGCTCTTAGGGAAATACATTTTCAAATATTCGGCTTCTTGGCTCTCTCAGCCATAAAGGTTCCCGACCCCTGCTCTATATGGAAGCGCTAAAAATGACAACATGGCTGACAGGAGGCAGACACAGTCTAAGTGGAGGCACGTAAATAAAACATCCTGAGGAGACGGTGAGGAAGCGGTAAAACATCATGCAACATTTTGACCAAAGAAACACAAAAAAGTCTTTTAAATGTAGAAAATAATCATTAGAATAAGACCCCTTTTTAGTTTAAACTTTTCCTTAGGTTTTATTTCTCCTCTTTTGTTTTGAATAATTCTACATTTTGTTGAAAATTGTACATTTTGTGCAGGCAGGTTACACTTGGCTGTGCATTATTTTACATTAGAAGGAGAATCAGGAATACTTTAATAATCCCAGAGGGGAAATTACATGCTCACAAATGTACCAAATCATTGAATTTCAATCATTCTGATTCAATGTATAGAGGGTTTGAGTGTTCTCTATAATCTGAAGTGACCTTTTTTTGTAACATGGTTAGTAAATTAAGTTTATTTTTTGTAGTTATTTTCCAATACTTTTGCACAATGATATTATTACACAATAAATGTCTATACATTTTTATTATTCAAATAATAATAATAGTACCACATTTTTTTTCAACACAACTTAAGCATTACTACCAACAGTTCTAGAATATATATCAATTTTTGCATGATCAAAATATATATATATATATATATATATACAGTCGGGAACCTTTATGGCTGAGAGAGCCAAGAAGCCGAATATTTAAAAGTGTATTTCCCTAAGAGCCATATCATATATATCAATCATAGTTGATGTAGATGATCTATATCTGCTGTACACATTTACTTTACACAAGATAAGTGTGGGATACTTCTCTTGTCTTATTTGTATTTGACTCTATTACATGCATTTTTTAATGCTTGGCCCAGCAGGAGGGGATAGAGAGAGAAAAAAAGGAAGACAGAGGAGGAAATTGTGGGGACAAGAGGGGGATAAGACAGAGAGACAACAACAGAACGTCATCGAATAGGATATGTACAAATATGGTAGTAAAAGTGATAGCGGTCCATCCTGGGTCCCGACTCTGGACAGCCAGTTCTTCATCCATGGCCACCTGACCTGTGCACCCCCCCCCCCCCCCGGCCCTCCCTCCATAAGGGAGAGGGGGGCAGAGGAGAAAAAGAAAAGAAACGGCGGATCAACTGGTCTAAAAAGGGAGTCTATTTAAAGGCTAGAGTATACAAATGAGTTTTAAGATGGGACTTAAATGCTTCTACTGAGGTGGCATCTCTGTTACTGCTAGAACATTCCAGAGTACTGGAGCCCCAATAGAAAACGCTCTATAGCCCGCAGACTTTTTTTGGGCTCTGGGAATCCCTAGTAAGTCCTTTGAAGGCAGATTTCTTGCCGGGACATATGGTACAATACAATCGGCAAGATAGGATGGAGCTAGACCGTGTAGTATTTTATACGTAAGTAGTAAAACCTTAAAGTCACATCTTAAGTGCACAGGAAGCCAGTGCAGGTGAGCCAGTATAGGTATATATGTATGTATATATGTATATAAAGGTATATACAGTATAGGTATATATGTATGTATATATGTATATAAAGGTATATACAGTATAGGTATATATGTATGTATATGTATATAAAGGTATATACAGTATAGGTATATATGTATGTATATATGTATATAAAGGTATATACAGTACAAGTATATATGTATGTATATATGTATCTAAAGGTATATACAGTATAGGTATATATGTATGTATATATGTATATAAAGGTATATACAGTATAGGTATATATGTATGTATATATGTATATAAAGGTATATACAGTACAGGCGTAATGTGATCAAACTTTCTTGTTCTTGTCAAAAGTCTAGCAGCCGCATTTTGTACCAACTGTAATCTTTTAATGCTAGACATGGGGAGACCCGAAAATAATACGTTACAGTAGTCGAGGCGAGACGTAACAAACGCATGGATAATGATCTCAGCGTCTTTAGTGGACAAAATGGAGCGAATTTTAGCGATATTACGGAGATGAAAGAAGGCCGTTTTAGTAACGGTTTTAATGTGTGCCTCAAAGGAGAGAGTTGGGTCGAAGATAATACCCAGATTCTTTACCGAGTCACCTTGTTTTATTATTTGGTTGTCAAATGTTAAAGTTGTATTATTAAATAGAGGTCGGTGTCTAGCAGGACCGATAATCAGCATTTCCGTTTTTTTGGCGTTGAGTTGCAAAAAGTTAGCGGACATCCATTGTTTAATTTCATTAAGACACGCCTCCAGCTGACTACAATCCGGCGTGTTGGTCAGCTTTAGGGGCATGTAGAGTTGGGTGTCATCAGCATAACAGTGAAAGCTAACACCGTATTTGCGTACGATGTCACCACTAGGGTTAGAGCCATCTAGGAAGCTAAGCCGGGTCTGGCCTGGTTAGTACTTGGATGGGAGACTACCTAGGAATACCAGGTGCTGTAAGCTTTGGGCTTCACGGTGGCAGAGGGGTTAGTGCGTCTGCCTCACAATACGAAGGTCCTGAGTAGTCAGGGTTCAATCCCGGGCTCGGGATCTTTCCGTGTGGAGTTTGCATGTTCTCCCCGTGAATGCGTGGGTTCCCTCCGGGTACTCTGGCTTCCTCCCACCTCCAAAGACATGCACCTGGGGATAGGCCCCTCCCACCTCCAAAGACATGCACCTGGGGATAGGTTGATTGGCAACACTAAATGGTCCCTAGTGTGTGAATGTTGTCTGTCTATCTGTGTTGGCCCTGCGATGAGGTGGCAACTTGTCCAGGGTGTACCCTGCCTTCTGCCCGATTGTAGCTGAGATAGGCACCAGCGCCCCCTGCAACCCCAAAGGTGATAAGCGGTAGAAAATGGATGGATGGATGGACTTGTTCCTCTACCTGTCACTGTCTTGATGAGCAGCTGTATCACTTGATGAGCAGCTGTATCACTTGATGAGCAGCTGTATCACTTGATGAGCAGCTGTATCACTTGATGAGCAGCTGTATCACTTGATGAGCAGCTGTATCACTTGATGAGCAGCTGTATCACTTGATGAGCAGCTGTATCACTTGATGAGCAGCTGTATCACTTGATGAGCAGCTGTATCACCTGATGAGCAGCTGTATCACTTGGTGAGCAGCTGTATCACTTGGTGAGCAGCTGTATCACTTGATGAGCAGCTGTATCACCTGATGAGCAGCTGTATCACCTGATGAGCAGCTGTATCACCTGATGAGCAGCTGTATCACCTGATGAGCAGCTGTATCACTTGATGAGCAGCTGTATCACTTGATGAGCTGCTGTATCACCTGATGAGCAGCTGTATCACCTGGTGAGCAGCTGTATCACTTGGTGAGCAGCTGTATCACTTGATGAGCAGCTGTATCACTTAATGAGCAGCTGTATCACCTGATGAGCAGCTGTATCACTTGATGAGCAGCTGTATCACCTGATGAGCAGCTGTATCACTTGATGAGCAGCTGTATCACTTGATGAGCAGCTGTATCACTTGATGAGCAGCTGTATCACTTGATGAGCAGCTGTATCACCTGATGAGCAGCTGTATCACCTGATGAGCAGCTGTATCACCTGGTGAGCAGCTGTATCACTTGATGAGCAGCTGTATCACTTGATGAGCAGCTGTATCACTTGATGAGCAGCTGTATCACCTGATGAGCAGCTGTATCACTTGATGAGCAGCTGTATCATTTGTCCAAAGCACAGCACATATCTCCAAATGTGTTGTTTTCCTCCACAAAATGTAGACAAAAAAGTCATAAAATGAGAAAATATCTTCTTTGGACAAACATCAACAGAAATGTCCGTTCATACGCTGGCATCGAACACGGTCAAGCCTTTATTGGCCTTGTTTTGTTGTGTTCCTAAACATGTGAGTGCATGTCTTTCAGCCATTATTTTGCGGTCCATCCCCCTGACCCCGACCACCTCACCCCTGATGCCACAGCGCTCTCACTCTGTCATCTGTGTGTTGACTCTCAGCATGCTGTCTGTTTTTCTTTCTCCTTTCAGTTTTTTCATGCACAGCAGCACACTGAGGAGGTCCTCTGCATCCCCTGCCAATTCCAGTATGTTCTCCCCGCACACTCGCTCTCCTTGCTTTCATTCTGTCTGCAATCTCATTCTCCTGACATCTTTCCTCCAAGAGTGACTCACCCTTTCATTTCAACATATTAATACACCTGATTTGAGGGTCTTTAAATGACAAGTGTTGTGTGGGTTTCATGGGCACTTCTGTGGCGTTGTGTTGATGTGATTGTTTGGAATGTGTATCTGCAGGACTTCTTCATCATGTTCCTGCACCACCTGGCAACCATCTCCCTCATCACCTTCTCCTACGTCAACAACATGGCAAGAGTTGGAACTCTGGTCATGTGTCTGCACGACGCCGCGGATATCCTCATAGAGGTGTGGCCAATACATGTGTTTAAGATGGATGTGAAGCCTCAGTATGTGACCTTGTACTGCTCTTGCTCCTACAAAGAAAGGGACTTATTGGACAATTGTTTTTTCTATCAATGCACACATTTTAAAAAGGCAATTTCAAAGTCAGTGACGTGCATTTATCAGGAAAGAAAGAATGAAGCTTACGGCAAGCAGGAACACTTTTTCCCTCTAATAGACGTTGAGGCTATAAAGCACACTTTTTCTGCAGGCCTGCTACTTTTCAATGTAGCAAGTGGAGGGGATCATGCATGTACATCGTTATTATGCATATACATCGTTATTATGCATATACATCGTTATTATGCATATACATCGTTATTATGCATGTACATCGTTATTATGCATATACATCGTTATTATGCATATACATCGTTATCACACATGTACATCGTTATTATGCATATACATCGTTATTATGCATATACATCGTTATCATGCATATACATCGTTATTATGCATATACATCGTTATTATGCATATACATCGTTATCATGCATATACATCGTTATCATGCATATACATCGTTATTATGCATATACATCGTTATTATGCATATACATCGTTATTATGCATGTACATCGTTATTATGCATATACATCGTTATTATGCATATACATCGTTATCACACATGTACATCGTTATTATGCATATACATCGTTATTATGCATATACATCGTTATCATGCATATACATCATTATTATGCATATACATCGTTATTATGCATATACATCGTTATTATGCATATACATCGTTATTATGCATATACATCGTTATTATGCATATACATCGTTATTATGCATATACATCGTTATTATGCATATACATCGTTATCACGCATATACATCGTTATTATGCATGTACATCGTTATTATGCATATACATCGTTATTACGCATTTATTTATGAAAGCCAGGTTAACAAGTTAATGATAAAGCAAGCATGTTTCTTTCATGAAGACAAGAATATAAGTTGATTGGAATCAGACAGAAAGTTTGTCCCGCTTCCAGACTCCTTTTTTATGCACTTTACAAGAGATACATTGACACTTTTACAATGAATGATTCCTACTTCACGGAAATGAAGAAGTAACCGCAATAAACAAGGGATTACTGTAATTCTAATTATGTTTGATTCCATACTATTACAAATGTTTTAAATATTAACTGTATTTTCAAATTAGAAGGGCTTTTTGTATTTACTCTGAAATAATTGTTCCCACAAATACAGAACACAGTATATTATAAATGATTGAAGTCATTTACAATCTTGTGGCGGACACAGACATGTTTGATTTTTAGTTATATTTGATCTGGGATAGGCTCCAGCACCCCCGCCACCCCGAGAGGGGACAAGGGGTAGAAAATGGATGGCTGGGTGTTGTTGGACGTGGTTTGTTTCATCAAAGTCATTGTGTTTTTTTCACAGGCAGCCAAGATGGCCAACTATGCCAAATGTCACATATTGTGCAACCTCCTCTTTGCCATCTTTGCAATTCTCTTCATCAGTTCCAGGCTGGCAGTTTACCCAGTCTGGTGAGTATACATTGTCCCCTCTTTACTTGTACCCAGTCTGGTGAGTATACATTGTCCCCTCTTTACTTGTACCCAGTCTGGTGAGTATACATTGTCCCCTCTTCACATTTAGCCAGTGTGATGAGTGTCCCCTCCTCTCCACGTTTGAAAGCGGCCTCAGTATATGTATTTACACGTGAACCCTGAAGATGTTACTTCTTCTTAACACCTCTCTGTGAATGTTGTTGCTAAGCAGTAGTTACCATGGATACGACAGTTTTAGCTTCTTAGAAATGAACTCCATAAATGAAAAGACGATTATTATGGTTTCTGGCTTTAAGAAAAGACCAGCAGTGTCCACTGAAAACAGCAAAAGGATTCTTTTATCAAATGTGTTGTCAGACATGACTTGTGAGATAGTTTGAGTCTGACATTTACATCCTATTTGCTTGTGGCATGTCACTCAGTCGCAGGTAGGATTTAGGACAGTGCTTCTTAACCTGGGGTCGGTGGAGGTCAAGTCACACCCAACTCATCGTGTACATCAGACCTGGGCAAATTAAGGCCCCGGGGGCCACATGCGGCCCGTTAAAGGGGAACATTATCACAATTTCAAAAGGGTTAAAAACAATAAAAATCATTTCCCAGTGGCTTGTTTTATTTTTCGAAGTTTTCTTTTAAATTTTACACCTCCCGGAATATCCCTAAAAAAAAGCTTTAAAGTGCTTTATTTTCGCTATCTTCGAAACCACTCTCCATTTCCCTGTGACGTCATACAGGGCTGCCAATACAAACAACATGGCGGTTACCACAGCAAGATATAGTGACATTAGCTCGGATTCAGACTCTGATTTCAGCGGTTTAAGCGATTCAACAGATTACGCATGTATTGAAACAGATGGTCGGAGTATGGAGGCAGATAGCGAAAACGAAATTGAAGAAGAAACTGAAGCTATTGAGCGAATAGCTATTGACGCTATTCGGCCATAGCATGGGTGTACCTAATGAAGTGGCCCATAGCATGGCTGCCTTATTAGCATCGGCGGTAAAATGTGCGGACCAAACGATCAGGACTTTCGCATCTTGTGACACTGGAGCAACTTAAATCCGTCGATTGGTAAGTGTTTGTTTCGCATTAAATGTGGGTATCTAGTTTCAAATGTACATACAGCTAGCATAAATAGCATGTTAGCATCGATTAGCATAGCATGTTAGCATCGATTAGCTGGCAGTCATGCTGCGACCAAATATGTCTGATTAGCACATAAGTGAACAACATCAACAAAACTCACCTTTGTGATTTAGTTGACTTAATGGTTGCAAATGCATCTGCAGGTTATCCATACATCTCTGTGCCATGTCTGTCTTAGCATCGCCGGTCAAATGTGGAGACACTCTGGTACATTCAATGGGGGTCTGGTGGCAGATTTCTTGCCAGTGGTGCAACTTGAATCCCTCCCTGTTAGTGTTGTTACACCCTCCGACAACACACCCACCAGGCATGATGTCTCCAAGGTTCCAAAAAATAGTCGAAAAAACGGAAATTAACAGAGCTGAGACCCGGTGTTTGTAATGTGTTGAAAATGAAAATGGCGGCTGTGTTACCTCGGTGACGTCACGTTCTGACGTCATCGCTAAAAGACCGATAAACAGAAAGGCGTTTAATTCGCCAAAATTCACCCATTTAGAGTTTGGAAATCGGTTAAAAAAATACATGGTCTTTTTTCTGCAACATCAAGGTATATATTGACGCTTGCATAGGTCTGCTGATAATGTTCCCCTTTAAGCTTTTCAATCTGGCCCGCCGGACATTTCCAAATAATTTTTTTTAGATCTTTAAGATGGAAAGTATAGCTGCCATTATGATGTGCACTCATGTTTTATAATGATCGGAAGTCTTGAACTGTACTAAGTATTTCAATGGTTGAAATCTGCGCTCTTGCATGATGTAAGTAGTTACTATGGTGATGTAAGTAGTTACTATGGTGATGTAAGTAGTTACTATGGTCATCTAGTGAGTTACTTTGGTCATCTAATTAATTACTTTGGTCATCTAAGTAACAGCAGCTCAGAGGAGGCACCAAGCAGTGTGGGTGGGGAGTGTTTCCAGAGCCTAAAATGTGGGTGTCAGGGACAGACGTGGAAGGAGATTTGGACAATATATCAGATTTTAGGTGTTTTTTTGTTTTTTTATCATTTGCATTCATATTTCGCTGTTTGTTGCATTTTTGTTGTGTTTTGCTTGATTGTAAAATATGTGGATGGAGAGGGGGTGTGATGTTCATATGTTGTCCATATTCAGTGTTTTATCCTTCATAGTTAATATTGTAAATCCCACATTCTTTATTTTCATGTACATTCTGGCTGTCTCATTCAGTCAAAAAATGTAAAATTGCATTCCGTTTTTTAAAGCGGTCGGTCTGTCATAACATTTTTAGCATTTGATCTGACATTATTGCAAGGTTTTGTATTAGTGTTCCTAAAAATAGATATACCGGCCCCCAGAGACATTTTTCCTCTAAATTTGGCCCCAGAGTCAAAATAAATGCCCAGGCCAGGTGTACATAAAAACTTCTCCCTATCGGCGTATTTTGGACGTGGCAACAACAGAAGTCAGACTGATTTGCAGGTGTGTCATTTGTTGTGAGTTCATGCACTTTGTTGGTTTTGTTCTTTGAACAAGGTGATGTTCATGCACGCTTCATTTTGTGCACCAGTAAAAAAAAAATCATATAACTTTGTGTTGAATTTGAGTAAAAAAAAAAAACATTTTATTTTTCACTAAAGAAGGGTTCGTTGAATGTGCAAATGAAACTAATGGGGATCGGGACCTCTAACAAGGTTAAGAACCACTGATTTAGGAGATGTGTGAGTGTGTGTGTGTGTGTGTGTGTGTGTGTGTGTGTGTGTGTGTGTGTGTGTGTGTGTGTGTGTGCGTGTGTGTGTGTGCCATCATCACAAGCAAACACAAGGGACTAAGTTTGATTGGGTGTCTGACATAAAGTGCTGCAGTAGCATCAAATTCCGGTGTCAGAAGCCGCACCAATCACAAAAAATGTTTGCAAAGTTCTAGATGTCTTACTGCATGGGTTCTGTTCAGGTACTCCGGTGTCTTCCCACCTCCTTAGACATTTGGGGTTAGGCTGTTGGGATTAAATTGTCCCTAGCATGAAAGCTGGTTTGTCTATCTACAAAACCCAAAAGCAGTGAAGTTGTCACATTATGTAAATCATAAATAAAAACAGAATACAGTGATTTGCAAATCATCTCTGCATCAAGCCGGCGGCGTTTCAGGGTGTTGTTGATAAATGGCTTTGGCTTTGCATAGAAGAGTTTTAACTTGCACTTAGAGATGTAGCGACCAACTGTAGTTACTGACAGTGGTTTCCTGAAGTCTTCCTGAGCCCATGTGGTTATATCCTTTACACATTGATGTCGCTTTCCTGTGGGGTCCATGGTCATGGGCATTCGATGTTACGTGCAGTGATTTGTCCACATTCTCTGAACCTTTTGATGATATTATGGAGCATAGATGGTGAATCCCTAAATTCCTTGCAATAGCTGCTTGAGAAATGTTTTGTTGGGAAAGTGGTGACCTTCGCCCGTCCTTGTTTGTGAATGACTGAGCATCACTGCCGTTGTGTCCTTGGGCAAGACAGTAGACCCACCTGTTCCCAGTGCCACCTACACTGGTTTAAATGTAACTTACATATTGGGTTTCACTATGTAAAACGCATTGAGTCACGAGAGAAAAAGCGCTATATAAATATAATTCACTTCACCTCACGGAAGCTGCTTGTGTAGCCAATCATGGCAGCCACCTGTTCCCAATTAGCCTGTTCACCTGTGGGATGTTCCAAATAAGTCTTTGATGAGCATTCTTCAACTTCCTCAGTCTTTTTTGCCACTTGTGCCAGCTTTTTTTAAACATGTTACAGGCATCAAATTCCAAATTAGCAAATTTTTTAAAAAAATAAACAAAGTTTGTTTTAGTGTGAAGATGCAATATCTTATATTTGCAGTCTATTCAGTTGAATATAAGTTGAAAAGGATTTGCAAATCATTGTATTCTCTTTTTGCCCTGCGATGAGGTGGCAACTTGTCCAAGGTGTATACCACCTTCCGCCCGATTGTAGCTGAGATAGGCACCAGCGCCCACCCCCCGCAACCCCAAAGGAAATAAGCGGTAGAAAATGGATGGATGTATTCTCTTTTTATTCACCATTTACACAAAGTGACAACGCCACTAGTTGTGTATGTTGGCCCTGCGGTGAGGTGGTGACTTGTCCAAGGTGTTTACTGCCTTCAGCCCGAGTGCACCTGGGATAAGTTCAAGACCCCCAAACAAGGTAAACAATGGAAAGATGTTTCTTCTAATTCATCTTCCTCCCTATGTTAGGATTCTCAATACCACCCTGTTCGAGAGTTGGGAAATTGTTGGACCTTACCCATCCTGGTGGGTCTTCAACCTGCTTCTAATCTTACTGCAGCTTCTTCACTCCTACTGGTCCTACCTCATAGTGAAGACCACATACCACGCCGTCTCCAAAGGAAAGGTAAAACCACATTCTACATACAGTCCTGGAGGTATTCTTTCACAGATGCTCCATAAATACTTAATAGCCATTTCTGACTTTTCCTTTTCTACTTGCAAGGTGGGGAAATGGAGTCCTTTACATGTAAGTATACATCTTCATGATTGTAGTATTACATGTAAGTATACATCTTCATGATTGTAGTATTACATGTAAGTATACATCTTCATGATTGTAGTATTACATGTAAGTATACATCTTCATGATTGTAGTATTACATGTAAGTAAACATCTTCATGATTGTAGTATTACATGTAAGTATACATCTTCATGATTGTAGTATTACATGTAAGTATACATCTTCATGATTGTAGTATTACATGTAAGTATACATCTTCATGATTGTGGTATTACATGTAAGTATACATCTTCATGATTGTAGTATTACATGTAAGTATACATCTTCATGATTGTAGTATTACATGTAAGTATACATCTTCATGATTGTAGTATTACATGTAAGTATACATCTTCATGATTGTGGTATTACATGTAAGTATACATCTTCATGATTGTGGTATTACATGTAAGTATACATCTTCATGATTGTAGTATTACATGTAAGTATACATCTTCATGATTGTGGTATTACATGTAAGTATACATCTTCATGATTGTGGTATTACATGTAAGTATACATCTTCATGATTGTAGTATTACATGTAAGTATACATCTTCATGATTGTGGTATTACATGTAAGTATACATCTTCATGATTGTGGTATTACATGTAAGTATACATCTTCATGATTGTAGTATTACATGTAAGTATACATCTTCATGATTGTGGTATTACATATACAAACTCAGTTTCCATTTGAGTTGAGAAATTGTGTTAGATGTAAATATAAACAGAATACAATGATTTGCAAATCCTTTTCAAGCCATATTCAGTTGAATATGCTACAAAGACAACATATTTCATGTTCAAACTCTTAAACGTTTTTTTCTTTTGCAAATAATCATTAAACTGACCACCGTCAGTGTGTGAATGTGAGTGAGAATGTGCATATTTGGAAATACTGTCAAAGCGCTTTAGGCTCCTTAAAAAGGGGCAGAAAAGCGCTATACAAGTACAACCTTTTACCATTTAACTTAGAATTCATGGCTGCAACAAGTGCCAAAGTAGTTGGGAAAGGGCATGTTCACCACTGTGTTACATCACCTTTTCTTTTAACAACACTCAATAAACGTTTGGGAACTGAGGAAACTAATTGTTGAAGCTTTGAAAGTGGAATTCTTTCCCATTCTTGTTTTATGTAGAGCTTCAGTCCTTCAACAGTCCGGGGTCTCCGCTGTCCTATTTTATGCTTCATAATGCGCCACACATTTTCCATGGGAGACAGGTCTGGACTGCAGGCGGGCCAGGATAGCACCCGCACTCTTTTTTTTTTTTTTACGAAGTCTCGCTGTTGTAACACGTGGCTTGGCATTGTCTAGCTGAAATAAGCAGGGGCGTCCATGATAACGTTGCTTGGATGACAACATATGTTGCTCCAATACCTGTATGGACCATTCAGCATTAATGGTGCCTTCACAGATGTGTAAGTTACCCATGTCTTGGCACTAATGCACCCCCATACCATCACAGATGTGTAAGTTACCCATGTCTTGGCACTAATGCACCCCCATACCATCACACATGCTGGCTTTTCAACTTTGCGCCTACAACAATCCAGAGGGTTATTATTTTTGTCTTTGTTCCGGAGGACACCACGTCCACAGTTTCCAAATATAATTTGAAATGTGGACTCGTCAGACCACAGAACACCTTTCTACTTTGCATCATTTCATCTTAGATGAGCTCGGGCCCTGGGAAGCCAGCGGCGTTCCTTGGTATTGTTGATAAATGGGTTTTGCTTTGCATTGTAGAGTTTTAACTTGCACTTACAGATGTAGCAACCAACTGTAGTTACTGACAGTGGTTTTATGAAGTGTTCCCGAGCCCACATGGTGATATCCTTTACACACCGATGTCGGTTTTTGATGCAGTACCGCCTGAGGGATCAAAGGGCCGTAGTATCATGGCTTACATGCAGTGATTTCTCCAGATTCTCTGAACCTTTTGATGATTTTACGGACCGTAGATGGTGAAATCCCTAAATTCCTTGCAATAGCTCGTTGAGAAATGTTGTTCTAAAACTGTTCGACAATTTGCTTACAAAGTGGTGACCCTCACCCCATCCTTGTTTGTGAATTACTTAGCATTTCATGGAAGCTGCTTTTATAGCCAATCATGGCACCCACCTGTTCCCAATTAGCCTGCACACCTGTGGGATGTTCCAAATAAGTGTTTGATGAGCATTCCTCAACTTTATCAGTATTTATTATTCATTGCCACCTTTCCCAACTTCTTTGTCACGTGTTGCCGGCATCAAATTCTAAAGTTAATGATTATTTGCACAAAGAAAAAATGTTTATGAGTTTGAACATGAAATATGTTGTCTTTGTAGCATATTCAACTGAATATGGCTTGAAAAGGATTTGCAAATCATTGTATTCTGTTTATATTTACATCTAACACAATGTCCCAACTCATATGGAAACGGGGTTTGTACTATCATATTTGTACATATCCTTTTTATTGATGTTGTTGTCGTCTCTCTGTCTTATCCCCCTCTTGTCCCCACTATTTCCCCCTCTCTTCCTTTTTTCTCTCTCTATGCCCTCCTGCTGGGCCAAACATTCAAATAAATGCATGTAATAGAGTCAAATACAAATAAGGCAACAAGAGAAGTAAAAGTGTACAGCAGCTATACATTTTCTACATCTACTCTATGATTTGTCTGAGTAGGACAAATCAAATATACCTGACTGAAGATGGGTGAAGTGTTAGGTTTGTAATTAAGAACAGACTTCAAGATGTTATTTATTCTTCATCGCAGGTGTCTAAAGATGACCGCAGTGACATCGAGTCCAGCTCGGACGAGGATGAAAGCCCTCCACCCAAACAGAAAGCCCACAGCAGCGCCACCAACGGGACCAACAAAGCCCACGGGACCAATGGCTACCTGACAGCAGCTTTTTCCCCTGATGAACACTGACTGTACTGACACAGCCATGTGGGGACATCATTAACACCACTTATTTGATCCTCAACTTCTTTATGGCTTCACTTTTCAGTTTGACTCATTTCCATCAGACATTTAATCCTCTCTTCTGCATAATTGCATCAGCTATCATGCAAACTTTTTTGTCAGAGACTGAAAATGTATTCTTCTTTACGGCTTTAAGCAAACTACAGTTAGGACACACCTTCTCCTCATTCAATGCCATGTTTTCTTTGTTTTCATGACTATTTACATTGTAGATAGTCACATCAAAACTAGGAATGAACACATGTGGAGTTATGTATGTAAAAAAGGTGAAATGACTGAAAACATGTTGGGTCTCTCCCTTAGAGATAGGGTGAGAAGCTCTGCCGTCCGAGAGGAACTCAAAGTAAAGCCGCTGCTCCTCCACATGGAGAGGAGCCAGGTGAGGTGGTTCGGGCATCTGGTCAGGATGCCACCCAGACACCTCCGACCGGTACGAGGACACGTTGTAGAGACTATCTCCCGGCTGGCCTAGGAACGCCTTGGGATCCCTCAGAAGGAGCTGGACCAAGTGGCTATTTCTTCAAAATAGCCACCCTTTGCTCTGGTTTCTGCTTTGCACAATCTTGGCATTCTCTCCATGAGCTTCAAAAGGTAGTCACCTGAAATGGTTTTCATTTTACAGGTGTGCTTGAATCTCGAAGAGAGAAGGCCAAGACAAAGGGTGGCTATTTTGAAGAAACTAGAATATAAAACAGGTTTTCACCATTTTTTGTGAAGTACATAACTCCACATGTGTTCATTCCTAGTTTTGATCTGACAATCTACAATGTAAATAGTCATGGAAATAAAGAAAGGTTAAGGTGTGTCCTAACTTTTAGCCTGTACTGTACATCGATACAAAGTCGTCTGGCATTCTGGGGGTGTATGCGTCTTATGTCGGTATCTTTTGTGTTATTTATTTTTCTCACAAATACGTTTAATGCTACACCCCCAAAGATTTGCCAAATTAATTAACGGTGAGTTCCAATTTGTGACATTGACTGGCTGTTTGAAAAAAAGACAAACATTGTCCACTTCAGCTGTATATGAGATGTCAACAACAGTATTATGTGTATGACTAGATACTGTATTCCCTATTGATGCATTTTGTTTAGTGGTGCGACACATTGCTGCCTGCGTCTCGTTAAGGCACTTCTGGGTCGTTGGAATTATTCAATAAATGAACAAAAAGTGTCATTGCAGATATGAGTGGGTTGCTTTTCATCAGTGACAAAAACAAATGAGCAGCATAGAAAAAGCTCCTTCCCTGCTTTGATTCACTTACAGACTATTGGCTATAATTCTTTTCATAAAGGCTCATCAAGAAAATATTAATTTCATTTGAAGAAAGGCAACAAAGGTATTTTTGGCAGATATAAAATCAGCTAATGTTAATACGCAAAGTAAGACGGAGAGACAAAAGCTACCAGGGACAATTCATGCATATTAAATGATCATTTGTGTTTGTAAACATAAACTGATGTGAATTATTCCACACTGCTTTTAATGTCAACTGCAAATACTGGAGGTTGGAGCTAAAGAAATGCAACACCCCTATAAATACAAATTGATGTTTGTGAAGGAATGGATGAGCACGTTAGATCTAACAGTAGTTTTTCAATTGCTTTTATATTCCAGAACTAAAGAGGGGATGTTTATTATATATTGTTAGGGAAAACCTCTGTATTTCTATGGCAGGAAAGTTCGGGGTGTATGTCTGGATCCCAGGATGCAGAGATGGCCCTCTAAAACAAAAGTAATACAAAGTGCACAAAGCAAATGATCTGGGACAGGTGAGGCAGTGGAGGTAAACAGGAAGTGGAAGGAAAAATAAGAACGCTGTAAAAGAAATAATAGAAAATACAATAAACATTTGAGATTATGACACTGACATTGACATTGTTTAATATATATTGAAATATGTAGCCATAACGCATATTTTATATACAGTCATTTACTTTGGCAAAATGTATTTGTTACGACAAATTATTGAAAATGAATATATACATAACATGTTATCAATGAATATCATTTTATGAGTGTCTGTTAGTATAAATATATTTTTATAACAACAGTCAAGCAGCACATATTTTGTTCATTTAATTTCAAAAGTAAACAAAAAGGAACAATCTTTCTATGGGTCTACACTGTCTATTATGCTTTTTTTTATAAACCTATTTACACTTGCTTTTAATGACAGGCGTGATTTTCCAAATGACCTTTGGACTTCTCAGTTTGCAAAGTCCAACGACTTCAACTCAAGTGGTTTCTGCATGAGTTACTTTGGGAGGAGTGGTCAAAGTTCTCGGTCCAAAGTCAACAAACGGCCACGGTGTTTAAGATGAAAGACTATGTCAGCACCTGCTCTGTGAGTATATGCTGGAAATTGTTCATTTTCAATGTAATGCCATGTGCATGTTTAGTCTTACCCTTTATATGCTGTCTTTCAGTACAACCAACTCTATCAAAATGTGAGACGCGTGTCAAAAGACGGGGAGTGCTACTTCAAGGAATTTATGACTGTTTTGCAGCAAAGGTAGACCACAGGCAAATATCAACTTGTGACATTGGTTTACCATTTTTGCTGTTATCTTATTGCTGTAGGGCTGAGCTGGAGCACACGTATGCTAAGGGGCTACAAAAATTGGCTGGAAAACTAATGAGGGCTTCCAAAAGCATGAGCAACAAGTAAGGGGCTTTTGTTTAAAGACCACCTCTTCCAGAACAAGTGTCATGGAGACGTGATGAGAACACTCAAGCAGGTGTGAAGCTGTCTCACCTTTTCATGCTTTCAGCTCCATATACAGAGCCTGGTGCCACGTGTCGGATGAGATGTACTCACGCGCTGACGCCCACAGGTACTTTTTTGCACGAAACACAAGGAAAAGGATTTGAAATACAATATGCCTTTTGCTTGTAGGTCCCTCGGAAATGCATTTCAGCAAGAGGCCATCTTGGAAATACGTCAGGTCTTAGACGAGCAAAGCAAGAGAAAGAGGCCTGTGTGTGATCTCTTATGTAGATTATTATTGGAGAAAGAGGCCTGTGTGTGATCTCTTATATGGATTATTATTGGAGAAAGAGGCCTGTGTGTGATCTCTTATATGGATTATTATTGGAGTAGGAGGCCTGTGTGTGATCTCTTATATGGATTATTATTGGAGTAGGAGGCCTGTGTGTGATCTCTTATATGGATTATTATGCAAGGTGTGTCAGACAAGTCCCAGGACTGTAACACAAGCCAAGGTTTCCCCTTTTGAGTACTCACCCTGGACTTTTAACACACTTCCCTGGCTTCTCTGCCATGTCTCCAAGCACAGTAGTCCTGGAAGGATTCCTCCAAGATGGAACAGCTTTGTTGTCACGGCCCACTAGATGTTGTCCACGTCTTCACAATGAGCCCACTTGAAGTGACCCTCTTGAAGTTGGGGGAAAAAGAAAAGTCACATGAAGCCAGGTTGGGTGACTAGAGAGGCTGCTCCAGCATGGCCATGTTCTTTTCAGCAATGTCCTGCCACAACTTCCACCTCTTCACACGCACTGAATGAAGGATTTATTTGCAGACTATCTGCTGGATCAATGGCCTTCACATCAAACATGCGTTTGACATAATCAGTCCTGGTAACTTTTCTGACACACCTTGTACAACTCTCTACATGTATTCCTGGTAACTTTTCTGACACACCTTGTACAACTCTCTACATGTATTCCTGGTAACAGCAACATTGTCTTTTTCAACAGCTGGACAGCGCCATCGAGAGAACGGAAAAACTTGTTATTGCGAATTGGAACGAGCAACTCAAGGTAAAAGTGTCTTTTATCCTTTGGATTGTAGAATTTAAACGTGGGAACAGAAGGCATTATTAAAATAGGAAAATTAAACCATTATAATCTTGGTGTTGTCATAAAGTAGTTAACAATTAGCTAACATTGAATAGACACAGTTTACAGCAGGCCTGGGCAATTATTTTGACTCGGGGACCAAATTTAGAGAACAAAATGTGTCTGGGGGCCGGTATGTCTAATTTTAGGAACACTAATACAAAACCTCAAAAAAATCTCTGATTGAAAGCTAAAAACGTTATGACAGACCGCCTTAAAAAACCAAATGGAATTTTACTTCTTTTGACTGAATGAGACAGCCAGAATGTACATGAAAATAAAGAATGTGGGATTTACAATATTAACTATGAAGGATAAAACACTGAATATTGACAACATATGAACATCACACCCCCTCTCCATCCAAATATTTTACAATCAAGCCAAACACAACAAAAATGCAACAAACACAGCAAAATATGGACACTACACCTACAATGTGATATATGTTATATATCACTTAGCTTTACAACTTTGTTGTAAAAATCTCCTTCCACGTCTGTCCCTGACACCCACATTTCACACTCTGTGGAAACACTCCCCACCCACACTGCTTGGTGCCTCCTCTGAGCTGCTGGGACTTACATCACCATAGTAACTACTTACATCACCATAGTAACTACTTACATCACCATAGTAACTACTTACATCACCATAGTAACTACTTACATCACCATAGTAACTACTTACATCACCATAGTAACTACTTACATCACCATAGTAACTACTTACATCACCATAGTAACTACTTACATCACCATAGTAACTACTTACATCACCATAGTAACTACTTACATCACCATAGTAACTACTTACATCACCATAGTAACTACTTACATCACCATAGTAACTACTTACATCACCATAGTAACTACTTACATCACCATAGTAACTACTTACATCACCATAGTAACTCATTACATGAGCATAGTAACTACTTACATCACCATAGTAACTAGTAAGATGAGCATAGTAAGTAGTATATGATGCAGATTCCAAGCATGTAAAGACTTAGTATAGTTGAAGACTTATGGTGATTATAAAAGATGAGTGCACATCATAATGGCAGCTACACTTTACATCTTCAACATCTAAAACAATGATTTAGGAATGTCCGGCGGGCCAGATTGTCAAGCTTAACGGGCCGCATGTGCCCCACGGACCTTAATTTGCCTAGGCCTGGTTTACATGAATCCGAAACAAAAGTAAAGTAACAAGAACCCTCTAGAATTTTTAAAAGAAAAACATTTTAAGAATTTTTTTTTTTTAATTAGAAAAATTGCTTGAGTGAAATTTTAAGGTAACAGTATATTAAAATGAAAGATTAGTACGACATGCAAAATACTGCACTATGCAACATACAGTATGGTCACAACACACATCAGACACACCTGCACAATCAAACAACAATAATTATACCATTTATCTATTATTGTGGTTGTAGTCATTCATTTTGTAAAAGCGCACTGCAGCATAATAGAAGCAGTTTATTATATAGAGTACAGGCCAAACGTTTACACACACCTTCTCATTCAATCTTTATTTCCATGACTATTTACATTGTAGATAGTCACATCAAAACTAGGAATGAACACATGTGCACTTATGTCCTTAACAAAACATGGTGAAATAACTGAAAACCTGTTTTAGATTCAAGTTTCTTCAAAATCGCCACCCTTTGCTCTGATTACTGCTTTGTACACTCTTGGCATTCTCTTCATGAGATTTAAGAGGTAGTCACCTGAAATGGTTTTCACTTCACAGGTGTGCTTGCACCATGTACCACCAATCAAAGTGGTACATGGTATAAGTTTATTTCAAAGGTGCTTGCTGTCACAGTATAATAAATAACATGTCCAGTCTTTCATTACAACATGCTCAAAAAGGAGTGGGAAATAGCGGAGTTGATTTAATCCCCTTTTCTATTTCAGAGCAACTATGAACACATCTGTTCACTTCCTATTGTCAATTTGTACACAACTTAAAGCCCTAATCAATAAATAGTTCAATCAATTGTAATTCAGAGAAGCAGGTAACACAAAAAACATTGTCTGAACACAAGAATATTACTCCTAAATAGTAATTCACACAGGATGAATAAAATAATGTTTCAAATGTTTATCAGGGTTGTTCTTTGTACTTGTCGTTTCTTAGACTGGATCATATAAGTATTTTGTTTGACTTCTTAACTCAATCCATTCCGTAATTTAATTCCACCTACTGATAAACTCGAGGTCTTAAGTGTGCATGCCAATATTTCATGTTGGATTTTTCTCTAAGCTTATAATTCTCCTCTTTTGTTAAGAAGAATTGTTGTACATGTTTGTGTAACAGGTTATAGTTTGCTATTTACATCATTTTAAGTGCCGGATTTTGAAACTTTCTTGGGCCCCATATTTTTTTGCAGTCGTGCTAAATATTTTAAAAAGCACAGACCGAGTCACCAGAACATTCCCCCGGATTCTTTGTTTTGACTGCGCAGGGATATGGATTAAGTTACTTTGTTACACGCAATGTTTGGTTAGCATAACCAAGACGGTATACAGAAATCAGGGCAAAAGTTTGGTGAAATGACTCATACAAGAAGTGGGGCGTAAGAAAGCAGAGGTTCCATTGAAAATGTTCAATTACAAAATGAATATTTAGTTATAGACATTTGTATTTAGTGGGGGTGGGAAAATAAATAGCGATACTTTTTTAACCATATAATAGTGATTTTTTTAATGTCTTAATGTCAATGTTTTGTTTTTGGAATCATGTTTTGAGCCGATTGTAATTCAAATAAGACTTACACACCTCCACTCCACAAGTTGTTGCTGTATGGCAACCCTTCTGTGCAGGCTTGGGATTAGTGGAGATCAGGGCAGTACAACAAGTTGGCAGTTAAGAAATATAAGGCTTTTATTCATTTAAGTGGGAAAAAACCTGATTCACTTTCTGTACGGTTGCAAAATGGAAATTCATTATTTAAATTTAGCTTCACGGTAGAAGAGGGGTTAGTGCGTCTGCCTCACAATACGAAGGTCCTGAGTAGTCAGGGTTCAATCCCGGGCTCGGGATCTTTCTGTGTGGCATTTGCATGTTCTCCCCGTGAATGCGTGGGTTCCCTCCGGGTACTCTGGCTTCCTCCCACCTCCAAAGACATGCACCTGGGGATAGGCCCCTCCCACCTCCAAAGACATGCACCTGGGGATAGGCCCCTCCCACCTCCAAAGACATGCACCTGGGGATAGGCCCCTCCCACCTCCAAAGACATGCACCTGGGGATAGGCCCCTCCCACCTCCAAAGACATGCACCTGGGGATAGGTTGATTGGCAACACTAAATGGTCCCTAGTGTGTGAATGTTGTCTGTCTATCTGTGTTGGCCCTGCGATGAGGTGGTGACTTGTCTAGGGTGTACCAAGCCTTCCGCCCGATTGTAGCTGAGATAGGCGCCAGCGCCCCCCGCGACCCCAAATGGGAATAAGCGGCAGAAAATGGATGGAAGGGATGGAAGGGATGTTTTTCCAATGAATTCTCTCTGTGTAGGTGAATTCCTGCAAAGTAGTGACGCTATTTATTTCACGGTTATTATCAATATTATATGCATACACACTGCACTTTTTTGAAGAATGTTGCCTGTAGACAAAGGATTTATTTTTTAATGAATTCTAACTCGTAAATAAAAGTCTGTTTACAATGGAGCCAATGGGAGGTCCTCTAAAACCCAATAATTGATCATCCAAAAACCGCCAACAATACTTCATTTACATTTTGCGACTTGAATATTAACCAAGAATTAGTGATATTAATGTTATTAGTGCTAACATTGACTGACATGTTGACATCATCGGTTGGTGAGCTGCTTTGTTGCAACAGAGCTGCTGGAATTTTATTCTAGATCATAAATAGTGCCTTTCACCTGGATAGTAGAAGGATAATGATGTAATGTGGCGTGTTGGCACACTTTGACAGCCAATTTAGACATGGAAATGGCGAGAAAGACACAAACAGGCACTTTGTTCCAGCCCCCTTTTCTTTGCAAGGATTCATCATTCTTCATCTAAACGGGAATATAACAACATTCTATCTGTCAACATCCTTATGACAGCAGACATTGTACAGTAAGTGATGTTTTATCATGTTTGTTGCACTTCATCAAGCCTGCAGTGAGTAAGAGTGATGTTGTCGAAGGAAAAAGCGAACATTGAGATGTGTTTTTCAAATTAAAGCATTGCGTATGCTTGAAATGAGCAACATACGTTAATATAACATCTTAAAAATGTCCTTACATTACACATATACTTACAGCATGTCTATAAAACCACAATGGAGGTGTTTGGGTGGTTTTAAGAGCTTTTAATCACATGTATTTACTCTTTACAATGCGTAAAAAGAAAAGTATATGTGTTCTTGTTTTACAAAAGGATTGCGCATGTTAGGTAAAATTTTAAAAAATTGCAGTTTCCTTTTAAATACATAAGCGAATCTCACTGTACTCAAAGGTAAAAACCCGCAAAGCACAGAGATCGGAGTAAGTGGGCCGCAAAGTGCCGAGGAAAACAATATATTACTGTCATTTTGCATAAATGCAGTATATACATATTATATTTTAGGCTGTATTCTAAATTTATCAGTGAACTTTGTAGAATATTGCAATATATCGCGATGCTATACTGTATCGAGACACAAGTATTGTGATAAGTAATGTCTTGTCAATTTTTTGACATATACCCAGCCCTAGACTAAAAGTTATGCAACACTCACTACTTTGAATTAATACACATGTTTTTACGTATTGTCTGTTTTTCTGAACCAGACAAAGAAGAAACTATTTGGATTAACAAGGGAGCACGAAGCTTTGTTTAACTATGTGGAGAAAAATAAATCAATATGCACAGAGAAAGAAAAACAAAAGGTAAAATATATTAATTATTCAATTGAAGGTTTTTTGCTAATGGATTTTGCTTCCTATTCTTGTTTGCAGATGCTGAACAGGTTGACAAAGTCAGCAGAGCTGCAGACACGAGTGGATGAGGAGTATTTTAACATCAACATGGAGGGCCATCAGATGAGACTTAAGTGGGAAAACACACTCAAAAACTGCTACCAGGTGTCCAAATCTGATATAATTTAATTTTACTAAAAAAAATAATCTTTCTCTTCTTATTTTAAAAGTTCAGTTTGGTTACTGAATTAGCACCTAACCAACTTTTACTAATGTGTTGTATTTACTCGTACAGTATTTGTGGTGTATTTTATTTTGTCTAATTGGCTCAAATAGAGTCTCAGTATGCTATGTTGTATGAACTATAACTGTAGAAGCAGACATTTTCATGTCTTAGTTCATTAAAATAATCTCCATTAAAATAATAAAAGCTTTACTTTTCGCATTATATCTGTTTTTACAGATCATACAGGAGCTGGAGAAACAGCGGATCGAAGTTCTTTGCAACCTTTTGACCCGATACAAACTACACATGTCCAGTTTTGGGCAGACGCTCAAACATGTAACATGATTATAGTGTTTTCCTCGTGAAATCATTGCTATTTATTCAGTGAATAATCATAAAAGTAAAACTGTAACCATTCCAGGGCCAAAATCAAATTGAACTGCTGGCCCAGAGGGTGGACATGGATAAAGACATTCAAACATTGGTGAAGGAAACCAGCGTCACAACATCAGAAAACAAAGCCGAATTTTTGATGACTGATTATTTTGTAAGTTTTAGAAAGGTATTATTTTTGAATGTTCAACCTCAGTTAACTATGATCATTCTACTCTGCAGGCATGACGACCATTCTAGCCAAGTCCTTTTTAAAGGGGAACTTCACTTTTTGGGGGAATTTTGCATATCGTTCAGTCATTATGAAAGACATGGCAATGGATGTTATTTGTTTGCATTGTAGATATTAAATAAATGCCATCAAGTCTGTTTACGATGGAGCCAATGGGAGCCGTGCAATTATGCCTACAAAGCCCTTAAAAAACCTCAAAACATCTCCATTGAGGTTTTATATACATAATGTAAGTAGTGGGTACATTTATTATTTACGTATTTTTATCATTTTAAGCACACGTGGCACATAATTTCAAAAACACATCACGATGTTTGCTTTTTTTTCCCCTTCATCACCTATTATTACTCACTGCAGACTTCATGAGAGCTAGCAAACATAATAAAACATCACTTACTGTGCAAGGTCTGCGTTCATTAGGATGCCAACAGATGAGATGTTCATATAGTATATTCTCATTTCGGTGAGGAATGACTCATAATTCTCACTAAGAAAAGGGGCTCTTAATAACAATATCACTAATACTTGGTTAATATTCAAATCATGAAATGTAATGGCATATTGTTGGCACTTTTTGAATGGTTATGTATTGGATTTTTTTAATTGGCGAAACAGTGTAGCTCCCATTGGCTCCGCTCTAAGCGGACTTTTATTTACATTTAGAATGCATGTTAAAAAGAAAATACATCTGTCGTCTTGTTTTTCCTAATTATTGTGAAGGACTCCAGTAAAAAGTGCAGTTTCACTTTAAGGCATATATAAACGTTTGCTGATGTATTTAAAACTAAGGTTTTACTTTGACCAACAAAATGTATCAAAGATTATGTCTTTTAAATAGCATAATTCTGAAATATAAGTGGAACAGCAGGTTTATTCATCTGGTTGTGTGTAGACTGCAATATCATCTTTGCAATGGCAGAATTTTTGCCTTGGATTTTATATTGCGTTGGTTTACTGACTGTATATGTGTTTCATGTTTTCAATGTACAGTACATAAAAATACCATAGTATCAATATACATTGAAAGAAGTTGTTGCACTTTCTGTTTTGATGAGGTTCACACTTGTGTTGCATGCATCAGGAGGAAGACCAAAAATCACTGATGGGCAAAGAACGAAGAAGGGAAGCCATTAAAGTGAAACTCTATCGTTTGGAGGGAAATATATCAAAAGCAAAGAAAGACTGTGAAGGCAAGCCTCTTAATATATGGAATTGTATCTGAGTGATTTAAAACATGCCATAATGCCAAAATGTCCCGGAATCTCCCTCCTGTTACAGGGATTGAAAAGCTGATGAAAAGCTATGTTGAAAACCCTTCGTTTTCAAACCAAGGGAACATTGAGGAGACGGAGCAGCAGCTTGACGAGGTGTGGAGTCTTTGGACTTGGAGCATTGTGAATGAGCTCTTCTAAAGTGCTGTCATTCTGTCTTCTGCAGAACAGTTTAAAGCTGAATCTACTGGAGGCAACTCACTATAAACTCTCTTTAACGCTGTGTGAACTAGAAGGGAAACCCAGGTCCTTCCACCAATGTAGTGACAGCATTGTCAAGTGGAAAGATAAGGTACATTTCAGTTGCAGCGTATATTTATTGAATTACATGGCCTGATGTTCGGATATATTCAGTACTTTTACTGGCTTAGCTTCTTTGATTCAAAACATGTTGGTTAGTATGTATATTGTTTACGTGGATTAGTCGTCATATAACTACGAATGATTACTGTAAACTGGGCATTGCCCTTTTCTTTGGCAGATATTTACTTGTGTCTTGACAAAGAACTTTCAGTGGAGAATGTGTTTTACTTTTGTCATGACCGCAACTAACAGCCTGGTTTGACAACGACTCGTCTCCCATTTACAAACTGAGGAAGATGTCGTTGTCGTACCTGAGTAAGAGTCCATAATGGAACAGTTACTGAACACTCACTTGATATTGGGGTGTAAACTTCTGGAAATGTCTGTGTTTAACTCAAGACTCAACAACAGAAGTTGGGCGTTTTCCAAGGCAACTACATGACTTGTATGACCATTTTGTGTTTATTTGTAGGAATTACACCAAAAGATATAAAGGTTCGACTGAATTAAAATATTCAGTATGGTTGCACCAGTAAAACCATCAAAACTTGCTTAATAGATTTAGTGCCTGGGTGCAGGATTTTACAAAAGATCTATACTTGGAGCTGCGGGAAGTAGAGTTTATGGTAGAAATTCAATTTGCATTAAATCTGTTTTCGACCCAGATGAATCTGCAAGATGTACATAGTTTACAAAATGAATGCAGATACTTGAACATGCATACAATTACATCCCATATTTACAGTTTCTCGTTATTTGTTTGTACGCAATCTCTAACACGCCTGTGAATAAACAAATAAATGAGTAAGTAAATAATGTGAGTCGGTTAAAATAGTAATACTACTACAACAAGCTAAATTATTCATATATTTCATGAATCTGTAACATATTGCACAAGTAATAGTGTTTTGTCGCCATGTCAGGACTGTGAGCACAGTGTGGTGCAGCTGACTCGGCCAGTCAAACTAAGGAAGACTCCCTTCAGAACAAAACACTCACTGAGAGCATCCATCATATACAAAGGACCTGTTCAAACCACAACATGTCTGCCAACAGAGCCTTCGCCCAGTAGCCAGGTCTTCGGTACAGTCTCGCAAGTGCATGAGGACAAAGATCACAGTAGGATGTTTACATCATTGTTTTTTAATTACGTGATTACATTTTTAAGATATACCAACAATTTACAGGTCCAATCACACCAGACATTTGTAGTGTTGGACAATGCAAGGCTTTATATAGCTTCACACCAAACCACGACGATGAATTAACTCTGAAAGAAGGTATGAGGAAAATAAAAGAATCATCAAGGAGAAGAGAGGAGCTAAACTAAACATAGATGTGTTTCACAGGGGATCTACTTGACATATACACGAAAGAAGATCATGGCTGGTGGTTTGGTGCACTTAATGGCCAGACAGGTCATTTTCCATCCACCTATGTTGAGGAGCTGCCTGCACTCAGCTGTGTCAAATCATCAGAAGCCTGACTGACATCTGCAAGTTTCCAGTGCAACTAAGTTTCTATCAATTAGTACATTTCCTACTAAAATCACGCATCTGTACAAAACTGTATCCAACCCTTTTTTGCTGTGTTGATGAATAATTATGTAATATCAGCTATTCAGTGTCTTAATGAGTATATGTTTATAATATGGTCCATGATAGCATTTTGAATGTATATTTATTAGTAGCTTTAATCTTTTTATTCCTCTTGTTTGACAATACACAAGGTGGATTGCAGCAATGCTTCATCCTTTTTTTTTTTAAATCCATCTTCAGGAGATAAACTGCTTCCTTACATTGGCCAGGAAAGCTGGTAAGTTGTTAGTCTCCTGAAGGCGTCTTTCCAAATCTGGCAGACACTCAAGCGCAGGGTCGCTCGACACAACTTTACAATTGGGGGGGTTTTAGTAAACATCCTGACAGACGGTGTTCCAACGACTACATTTGGTTTGTTTGTTTAACTTGCATGTTTGTTGTAAATGAGAAAAACTTACACCACTGAAAAACTTCTAAATCCACATTAGAAGTGGGAAAAATGGCTTTATATCGGGATAATTTTCTAACAATATCAATGTTGTTTTACATTCACATCTTTTTTTAACAGTCACATTTTGAGCCGATTGTAACTCTTAAACAACTCTCCAGATTGTCGCTGCACTGCCACCTCACTACAAAAAGTTGACGGTTAAAAAGTAGAGAACATTTTATGGACATCTCAATAGCAAGAAACTTGACCCACTTTGGTACAATTGTAATGAATGGAAATAGGACAATCTGAATTACATTGAAATGTTTGACTCAGTTAGTGCAATAAATTACAGTGGCTAGGGAAAGTACTCGGACCCTTTGAAATTATTCACTCTCTCATTTACTCATTTTGCAGCTATATGCTAAAATAAAAAAAATACATTTTATTTCTCCTCATTATTGAACACTCAGCACGCCATCTTGACAGAAAAAACAGAAATGCAGACCTTTTTTGCAAACGTATTAAACATAAAAAACCGAAATCACATGTACTGAACATATGTATTCAGAGCCTTTGCTCAATACTTTGGTGATGCACTTTTGCAGCAATTACAGCCTCAAGTCTTTTTGAATACGTTGCAGCAACCTTGGCACACCTATCTTTGGGCAGTTTCACCCATTCCTCTTTGCAGCATCTCTCAAGCTCCATCAGGTTGGATGTTAGTCTTTATCCAGGAAGTCTCTGTACATTGCTACATTCATCTTAGTCTAGTCAGAGAGGTGACCAAGAACCTGATGGTCACTCCATCAGAGCTACAACATTCCTCTGTGGAGGGAGGAGAACCTTCCAGAAGGACAACAATCTCTGCAGGAAATCACGAATCAGGTCTATACAATATAGTGGCCCGACAGAAGCTATTTCTCAGTAAAACAAAAGTTACACAAAAGGCACCTGAAATCCTCTCAGACCTTGAGAAACAAAATGATCTGGTTTGAGGAGACAAAGATGGAACAAACTATTTGGCGTGAATACCATGCATCATGTGTAGAGGAAATCAGCCACCACTCATGACCAGCCCAATACCATCCCTACAGTGAAGCGTGGTGGTGGCAGCATCATGCTGGTTTTCAGCAGCAGGAACTGGGAGACTAGTCAGGATAGGGGGAAAGATAAATGCAGCAATATACGGAGACATTCTGAATAAAAAACAACACTTCTCATCCAATCTGATGGAGCTAGAGAGGTGCTGCAAAACTGCCCAAAGATAGGTGTGGCATCATATTCAAAAAGACTTGTGGATGTAATTGCTGCAAAAGTGCATCAACAAAGTATTGAGCAAAGTGTTTGATTACGTATTTACATGTCATTTTTGAGTTTTTATTTTTCATAAATTTGCAAAAATTTCTACATTTCTGTTTTTTTTCTGTCAAAATGGGATGCTGAGTGTACATTAATGAGACATAAAATAAAGGTTTTGTATTTTAGCCCTGGTTGCAATGAAACAAGGAGGGAAACATTTAAAGGGGTCTGAATACTTTCCACACCCACTGTATTTCAGTCATTGTCCAATAAACTATTACTGTCACATAGTGTACATATACACAACTTGTACTTTAAATGTTTCACTGAACTATGTAGAATAACGAAATGTATCGCCATATCACAATACTTTATTGTATCATGACTAAAGTATCGTATTGTGAGGTCTTTACCAACATGCCGCCCTAACTGCAGTATAAAAGTGGATCGAAAAGTATATTGCATTAACGAGATGGGATTCTGGGAAGCCTGTAAAGTTTCATAATTTCAATGTTGCAACTCCCTGTATTTTTTTTTATTAACGAGGGATGTAACGTTATGAAAATGTCATATTGCGGCCAAAATGATCAGTTATAATTATTATAGCAGTACTGTTGAATGTGCTCAAAACTTACCTATACCTTACTAATTAGTTTTTTTGTTAAATAACTAAAACCCATTGTTTTGTGTTTCTTATGCTGCACTGAAAGTTTTTTATTTTTTTGGATCTGTGTTCATGGCTAAGTTTTTATTGTTCGAAATACTGGTTTGTAATGTAGCACTTTAAGACGTATATAAATGAAAAGTGTGTAACAAATAAAATCTATTATTATTAAGTCTTATTTCTGGCGAGTGTTGTCTCCTACTGTTCAGAGGTCTTTGAACACCTCGGCCTATTTTCTTCTGAGGAGAAGGATAACTGAGGGCAAAGCCTGTAGGTTGAATGTGAATTCATTTAATAGCTCAGTGGTTGCTCAGAGAACAATGTGTTTACACAACTTTAGATTGGGGCATGTCGTTTCCTAATGGGGAAATACGTTAATGTTTTAAGTTCTAATGTTAGCATTTAAGCTATTGAGCTGGTACAAGTCAATCCATCACTTTATCAAAGTTCACTCTCGGATTTTTGATCGTTGTATTTTAAAAGGGTGATACTTAGGGTTGGGCAAAGGCCTTTTATTTACATCTCGATATTTTTGGCCCATATCACAATACATGATATATATCGCGATATGTTGCCCTAGCCTTGATTGAACACTTGATACATATAATCACAGCAGTATGATGATTCTATGTGTCTACATTAAAACATTATTCTTCATACTGCATTAATATCAGAGGTACAGAAATTGTACTCAAGTAAGAGTACTGTTACTTTAGAGATGTATTACTCAAGTAAAAGTATGGAGTAGTCACCCAAATATTTACTTGAGTAAAAGTAAAAAGCATGTTGTGAAAAAACTACTCAAGTACTGAGTAACTGATGAGTAACCTGTTCGTTTAATGATGACAGCAACAAGTAATGCACAAAAACATAAAAATAGCAATGAACAAATTCAGAGCCAGGAATATCTCTTAAGCAACTAAAACAATAATATATATTTGGTTTTACACTGTATTGAAAAAGAATTAGAAAATAAATTTGACCTTTGCAACCTCATTATACTATTGGCTAAGTTTTATATTCATAAATGTAAGTTTCTCAATAGCCGACCTGTTTTTGTGCCTTTAAAAAAGATTTAGATCTCTACATTAAAACACTCTACTTCTAAAAACCAAAAAGCTGTGAAAACGATGATGCTGTGTTCCAAATTTAAGTTATTTACTGAGATTGAGTGAGTTTATGGCTTTGCACTTTGTTTACTTTATATATATATATTTTTTTGCATTCTATTTTAGTTACTTTGAATTTACCACCTCCTGGCGCTGTTTTGTACGTTTTTTATACTGTTTTTGTACTTTGATTATTATTTTCAAGTGTTTGTAAATGTTGAAATGTATAAATAAAGGTTTATAAAAAAATTATTAAAAAAAGTGCAGTAATCATGTGACCGCCTGGCTGTGTTTGATTGGTGAAACGGAGTCAAACGCCACCAGTGACTGCATTTGATTGGTGAAACGCAGACATGTGATAGATCCTACTTTGAAGGGCTGTCTGACAAACCAAAACAAACAAAGCATGCATTAACAGATCGATAAAAATCAGTAGCGAGTAGCGAGCTAAATGTAGAAAAAAATGGAGTGGAGTAAAAGTAGCGTTTCTTCTCTATAAATATATTGAAGTAAAAGTAAAAGTATGTTGCATTAAAACTACTCTTAGAAGTACAATTTATCCCAAAAGTTACTCAAGTAGGTGTAACGGAGTAAATGTAGCGCCTTACTACCCACCTGATTCATATATGCTACTTTTAAACTTTCATGCAGAGAGGGAAATCCCAACAAAATCAATTTAGCAAAAGTGTATTTATGAAACAGTTATTAAGCAGTGGCACTAACATTCATGTCATTTCCAAAACAGAAAGTGCAAGATTGTCAGAGACACTTTAAAACAAGCTATGAGTGCACTTTTGTGCATGATGTCACTAAGATGACATATCAAAACAACACTAAATTAAACTGCACTTTTTGTACAAAACGCCACTACAATAGTTTAAAACAAATAAAATGCACTTTTGTGCATGATGTCACAAGATATTTCAAAAACTGTCGAATGAAAGTGAGCTGCATAATAGGAAATCAAACAGTGTATATTTGTCCTTCGTTCTGTGGTAGGTTCCTGGGGACGTTATCTCCTTCTGTTGTTGACTATTTGTTTCATACGGTGTTGATGTGGAAATAGTTGCGTCGGCATTTTGTGGGTGTGGTACCGAACGGAGATGTTGACATGCAGTTTCAAACACTTTTCATTCTCTGGCAGGTGACTTTTCTTTCAAATGATGCTACAAATTAGCAGTCATGCTACTTTTTGTAGCAACGCTTTAGCCACATAATTGTTCTACATATTCTGGCTTGAAGCCAAACCACCGCGAGACGATGCACCCTGTGCTGTTTTTCTTGGGAGTCAATTGTTTCTCCATTTGTTACCAGATTCGTACCTTCTCTCTCTCGTATTACCATTTGCAACGCACCGTTAGCATCACAGCTAATGTTACCCATGTAGCTACCTCTCTGCCCGGGGAGGGCGTGTGACTTTGCACGCGTGACGTATGTAAGAAGGTGCGCTTGTTTATATCTCTGTGAGAAGGAGAGACAAGAAAGAGTAGGAAATGCATGCAGTGTAATGCCCGCAGCTAAAAGCAACTGTGTGAGAACATATACTCGAATATCACGATATACTCATTTTCTATATCGCACAGAGACAAACCCACGATATATCCGGTATATCCACATATCGCCAGGCCCTAGTGATACTTACCGTGGTTATCATTATTACTGTTCATCGTTACATCCATATAAACGCGCAAAAATATGAACATGTGCCAAATAACACTGACCTCTGTTTCAAAAATAAAACTTGTGTAGCTGACTAGAATTCTAATACTAAGATACAGTTTTGTGTTGGTACCGACTTTGATATGCTCTGTCCTCCTTGATTCCCATTGTGATAACATAGGCACTGTTCAGATCAGTGGGGTTGATATTCCAATACACAAACTGCAACTTTTCACCTATCAAGAGATTACAAAAAGCATCAACATCATGTTATGTACACTTACCTTCAAATATCAAGGTGGTAAAAACCTGAAGTGAGATGAAAAAAATCGTAATTTGTGACATGCTGTTGACATTCTGTGCCATGCCGAGGATCGTTTGTATTTCCATTCATAAATTCTCCTGAAAGACAATTCTGGCTTTTTGCAGGTTCTTCAGTCTGTCCTTGTTTGCTTTATACTGAGACTCGATTACTGAAAAAAGGAATCAATAAAACTTGCAGAGATTATTATTATTATCAACAACTATAAATGGAGTCGTAGAGTGCGGATTCCAAATATAACATCAGCTTACACTCTTTTCTCCTTGTTTGATCTTCTTTAAGCTTCTCAATCTTCTGAATGACGGCGTATCTCTGCATTTCCTTCTGATTGATATCAGATGCCATTTCTGCAATAGCGTGCCGTTTTTCCTTCAATAGTGCATTATGTTGCAAATCTGGAGAAGACAAACATTGATTTACTAACATCACACAATTATTTTCTTGCAGTTACATCACATGAACAGTAGGCAACGATAGGTACACACACTGCTTACAGTTGTTTCCAATTGCTTATAAACTAAAGTCTACACACAATAAGCTAAACCACTGTGCAGATTTTCCTAATATTAGGCATAGACGGTGCGTCACGGTTTTTGCCAAATATTCCACACAATGCTTTACACATACCTTCCCATCTTGCACGTGATGTGGATGAGATACCATGGCCTGATCCAGCTCGACGGGCAGGTGATGATTAGATTCAGTAACTGAGGCTTTTGAGTAGGTTCTTTCATAGAGTCGCTGTTGCCTAAGTCGGTGCATGTATCTTATACTCTTTGCTGTCATTTTTATTTATCCCCCCAAAAAATGTCAAACCTTTTTATTTATCTCAAATTTTAATTTGTACTGCATGTCATTATTGAGTACTGTGATACTACGTTACGTGACTGTGGTAAAAAAATATATATATATTTTCAGTTTGCAGCATCATTGTTGGGCAGTTCTTGAAACGATTACAGGATATTTGACTCTCTTTAAAGCTCCTTACAAATAGGCCCACTTCAAAGTAAAAAAAGTATGATTGCTATAGATTTGCCAATATATTTTGTCAAGTTACAGTAATCATTCATCACATATGCTAAAAAGGTCGGGCAAAATGCCCCAAATGTGTGATTTCTTATAGTAAAACAGGTTTTTTACAATGTGTTTTGTATTTATCATTGTTCTGGGTAACTCACTCCAATAGTGTCTCACCATGTGAAGTCTGTGTGGGTGACATGAAAATAAAACTGCATGTTTACCAATGCTTACTTAATTTTGATGAATGGGCATATGTTTTGACCCAAGTGTGTCATTTTGCAAATAATCTAGGAATGAGGGGCGACTTGTCCAGGGTGTACCCTGCCTTCCGCCCGAATGCAGCTGAGATAGGCTCCAGCATCCCCGCTACCCCGGAAGGGACAAGCGTTAGGAATGGGTGGATGGATGGACGTTACATAAAGTAAGTTATTTGAACAAATAATAAGATTTATGAAGAGAGCTGTGTTAGCATAGCAGCTAACAGGGAAGCTAGTGCAAGAAGGTCTCGCTGTTAGCCTAGCTGCTTATTAGCATGTACACACCTAAGGCAGTATAACTTTCTAAGTTCTGTTACCCCGGAACAGAGTATTTAAACCGCATATGCGATGCGAAACAAATGGTGTATATGGATAGAAGCTGCCGTTATATAGGAAGGTACGTTAAGTTAATACTTTCAAAATTGCGCGGTTTGTCAGGAGAGAAGAGATCCGGAAGTGACGACAGAGCACTTCCGGGTTTAGCGTGTAAAGCTTTTCCAAAGAAACATATTCTTCTTCGAGTACTTTTGATACCAACCAGAAACCAATTTCCGACATATCTGTTTTCAATTGTGGAATCGAGATACAGTTCAAACATTTTATTGCACTTCTTACTTTTTTTCACTGGCCACCTTCCGGCGAACTAGAGGAAGTCCAAGCAGGATTCTGATACCACGGATTTTAGTGTCCATCCGATACTGAGGACAATTCAGGCTGGTATCGACCATACCGACCAATCACTGATACTTTGAGCAAGTATGCACAATGTTTCTGGTACAATTTATAAAGTACTGCATTTCAAATGTTGCTGTTCTTGGGGAATCATCTTCAAACATTGTAAAATCCCAAGGCAAAGTTATTTGTATTCAACTCTGTGTCTACAAACTCTTTGTCTTCACTACACTTGCTGTTTTACAATACTGAGTGACTCATTTTCATTGTCAGTCATTTTCTTGCATAAACAGTTTGCAATGGCTGTTTTTTTTGCCATTGCTATGTGTATTCTAAGCCAGTGGTTCTCAACCTTTTTTCAGTGATGTACCCCCTGTGGACATGTTTTTAATTCAAGTACCCCCTAATCACAGCAAAGCATTTTGGGTTGAAAAAAAGAGATAAAGAAGTAAAATACAGCACTATGTCATCAGTTTCTGATTTATTAAATTGTATAACAGTGCAAAATATTGCTCATTTGTAGTGGTCTTTCTTCAACTATTTGGAAAAATATATATAAAAATAACTAAAAACTTGTTGAAAAATAAACAAGTGATTAAATTATAAATAAAGATTTCTACACATAAAAGTAATCATCAACTTAAAGTGCCCTCTTTGGGGATTGTAATAGAGATCCATCTGGATTCATCAACTTCCTTCTTCACAAAAAAAGAAATGTTCAACATCAATATTTATGGAACATGTCCACAAAAAATCTAGTTGTCAACACTGAATATTGCATTGTTGCATTTATTTTCACACTTTATGAACTTACATTCATATTTTGTTGAAGTATTATTCAATAAATATATTTATAAAAGATTTTGTTGCTATTTTTAAAATATTTTTTAAAAATCTCACGTACCCCTTGGCATACCTTCAAGTACCCCCAGGGGTACGCGTACCCCCATTTGAGAACCACTGATCTAATGCAAGGGCGTCAAACTCCTTTTAGCTCCGGGGCCTCATGGAGGAAAATGTGTGCACACGAGGGCCGGACCATTCAAATCATGGCATTAAAACTGAAAAAAATAAAGACAACTTCAGATGGTTTTCTTTGTCTTACTTTGGCCAAAAATAGAACAAACACATTCTGAAAATATTTCAATGAATATATAGCATGAAAAATATATCATGAATTGATTAACGTGGACCCCGACTTAAACAAGTTGAAAAACTTATTGGGGTGTTACCATTTAGTGGTCAATTGTAGGGAATATGTACTGTACTGTGCAATCTACTAATAAATGTTTCAATCAATCAATCAATCAATCAATCAATCAATCAATCAATCAATCAAAATAGAAAAAAATTGCGGCTGTGGTAAAGTTTCGGTCCATGAAGGAAAGAAGAAAGTGCATGAAGGTTTATAAGTGAATACATTTACATTGGCATACACATTTGTTTTATTTGTATTATTTTTTAATGAATGAAGTAACGTTTATGAAAACATTTTCCCAAAAGACAATATAGAATGTGAGAAATAACAGGATAAAGCATATATTTATCATTTCTTTTCAAAACGCTTACAAAAAGTGGGACCCCAAAAATTTACTGTGGGACCCCATTTTTATGTCAAATATCATGCTGGGGGGCATAGATTATTCATTCGTGGGCCATGGCCTTGATTTAACACATAGCATCTAATGTCACATAGACTGTGAATTCATTAGGAAACTGAATAAAGCTAGGATTTGTTTGCCGATGTGAGATCAGTGTGGTGTGATCGTGTGTGTGTGTCATGTGTGTGTCATGTGTGTGTCATGTGTGTGTCATGTGTGTGTCATGTGTGTGTCATGTGTGTATTTTATTACGCACCAATCACTTTTCATTTAGACAAGGTCTCAATGATCTACTTACTTTCAACTGTGTTAATGTGTACATGATCTAAAATAACGGAAGTATTAAAAGTATTGATATTTTATTTTAGGAATCAAATCCATCCATCCATTTTCTACCGCTTATTCCCTTTGGGGTCACGGGGGGCGCTGGTGCCTATCTCAGCTACAATCGGGCAAAAGGTGGGGTACACCCCGGACAAGTCGCCACCTCATCACAGGGCCAACACAAACAGACAGACAACATTCACACACTAGGGACCATTTAGTGTTGCCAATCAACCTATCCCCAGGTGCATGTCTTTGGAGGTGGGAGGGGCCTATCCCCAGGTGCATGTCTTTGGAGGTGGGAGGGGCCTATCCCCAGGTGCATGTCTTTGGAAGTGGGAGGGGCCTATCCCCAGGTGCATGTCTTAGGAGGTGGGAGGGGCCTATCCCCAGGTGCATGTCTTTGGAGGTGGGAGGGGCCTATCCCCAGGTGCATGTCTTTGGAGGTGGGAGGGGCCTATCCCCAGGTGCATGTCTTTGGAAGTGGGAGGGGCCTATCCCCAGGTGCATGTCTTTGGAGGTGGGAGGGGCCTATCCCCAGGTGCATGTCTTTGGAGGTGGGAGGGGCCTATCCCCAGGTGCATGTCTTTGGAGGTGGGAGGGGCCTATCCCCAGGTGCATGTCTTTGGAAGTGGGAGGGGCCTATCCCCAGGTGCATGTCTTTGGAAGTGGGAGGGGCCTATCCCCAGGTGCATGTCTTTGGAAGTGGGAGGGGCTTATCCCCAGGTACATGTCTTTGGAAGTGGGAGGAAGCCGGAGTACCCGGAGGGAACCCACGCATTCACGGGGAGAACATGCAAACTCCACACAGAAAGATCCCGATCCTGGATTTGAACCATGACTACTCAGGACCTTCGTATTATGAGGCAGACGCACTAACCCCTCTACCACCGTGAAGCCCAGGAATCAAATATTAGAACATACAGATTTAGTATTGGCAGTATTGATAAACCTTCTAGTGATTGAACTATTCAAGTATAAGAATAGTTGAAATGATTAGACACCTCCATGTGTATTTGCAGCTAGCAGATGGTCCAGGAAGGAGGAAAATATCTGGGGCCGCTCCAGCAGGTTAGATGGGACCCTCTTCCAGTGGCTAATATTTAACAATTGTAAAAGTAATGGTGTGTAAGGTATCTAATGGCTGCAGAGCTGGGGAGCAAACACATTTTGTAACATGTTAAAGTGCTGTGCCCTTGTGACTCTGGAACACCTCTTTTGTATTTCTTGTTTGCAAAGTGAAGCGTTACCATGGCGCCACTCAATGATTTATCATTATGATTGTGGGAGGAGATATAAAGCTATCTGAGATGTGATGCTGTCGTCATGAAGAAATAGCTTTTCCCACTGCAGGCCATAAAGAGTCAGCCTGAGATGGATTTAGTCCAGAGTAGCGGTGTGCTGGTGATACAGTACTTCCAGAACAACTACGGGGAGTACCGTGACTTCCTTGGTGTCATTTCAAGCGTGGGCGATCCGCGAAACATCTTCTCGGTTTATTTCCCTCTGTGGTTCCATCTGAGTCACGCGGTGGGCACTAAAATGATATGGGCGGCTGTTGTGGGAGACTGGTTGAATCTCATTTTCAAATGGTAGGCCGTTTGTTGCTGCCTGCGTGTGTATTTGAAGTGTGATCACCCACCTTGTCATTTCTAGGGTTCTCTTTGGACAGCGACCTTACTGGTGGGTGCATGAAGCTCTGATCTACAACAATCATTCTTTCCCCCGTTTGGAGCAATTCCCCATCACATGTGAAACAGGACCAGGTGAGTTGTACCACAACACTAGTATGTGGGAGTCGAATATGTCAGTAGAATATTCTTATTATTTCAAGAAAGACTTTTTGAAACAATCCTTGTCGCAGGTAGTCCATCCGGTCACGCTATGGGCTCCTCATGCGTGTGGTATGTCATGGTAACATCGGCTCTCAACTCTACTCAGTCCGTCACGGTGGCCACGGACCAAACCTCCAAAAGGTAGGATGTCATATATGTTGCCCTTGTGTTCATTCATCCATCTGTCTACAGCAGGGGTGGCCAACTAGTCAGAGACTAAGAGCCACTTTTTTTTCTGTGTTACTGCTAAGAGCCACATCATACACATGGGTACACATGAAAATCATCTTTTAATCATGTATGCAAGCATACACAGACCTCTGCTCAGCCAGATCTAATGAAAATAACCACACCAACATGATATCAGTAATTTTCAACAGTTAACATTGTGTGCATTGTCTCACACACACAAACTCTCAGTTCAAGCAAGTCCACAAACAACAATAGAATAATTTTCAATAACATCATTCTCTTACTATGCTGCTTAGTGAGACTTCTGGCATTCCTTATCTTGAACAATCCTCTTCAAATCTGGCTTGTATTCTGTTGTTGCCAGTCTAAGCAATTCTTTCAAAGGAGTGTCAGTCAGAACAGATCGATGCTTTGATTTCACATGTTTCAGGGTAGAAAACACAGACTCGCAGACGTACGCTGACCCAAACATGGACAGTATCTTAAGCGCAGCTCGTTTGATGTTGGGGTATTTTTCAATTAGCACACTTTTCCAGAACTCAACGGTCCCTTCCCTTAAAACAGCTTTCAGTTGCTCCTCCTCACAAAGGTCGATCATCTCCAACTCAGCCGCAGCCTCATCTGTGACGAGCGGGGCTTTCAAACAGTCTGTCTCCGCATTAAATGGGTCGACGAGGAACGTAATCTGTGGTCTTTTCAGTTGTAGATCACAGAACCGGGTCACAAACCTTTTCTGCATGTTTGCAACCAGTGTTGTATATCTGTCTCTTTTCTCGTTTGACGTCACTCAAACAGGCTTAATGGTCAGTGTGCCATCTAGCTGTAGGGGGAGTGAATGACAGCGCCAGCCAAGCATTTTTGACGCATGTCATGTGACAGCTCCTGAAGAGCCGCATGAAACTAGTTAAAGAGCCGCATGAGGCTCGCGAGCCGCGGGTTGGCCAGGCCAGGTCTACAGCAATACTTTTTCCACCGACTACCACTTCAGAAAAAAACTTGGCTCCACAAGTACCACCACAATGGCCAACATTAAAATACAGCAGCGCAGTAGGCCTAAGTATTCATCAAAAACAAGGCAGGGGTTTTATTCAAAAAGCATATTTAATATTTTGAGCCACTGCAACACTAACAATGAAATAAAACACTGTTCTTTGGTGAAGCACCAGATGAAGCCCACATACCACCAGAGCAGAGCTGGGCAAATATTTGACATACAGTGGAGGCTAAAAGTTTGGACACCTTCTCCTCATTCAATGCAATGTTTTCTTTATTTCCATGACTATTTACATTGTAGATTGTCACATCAAAACTAGGAATGAACACATGTGGAGTTAAATACTTCACAAAAAAGGGGGAAATAACTGAAAACATTATTTACAGTATATTCTAGTTTCTTCAAAACAGCCGCCCTTGGCTCTGATGACTGCTTTGAACATTCCTGGCATTCTCTCCAGGAGCTTCAATCAATCAATCAATTAAAATTGAAACAATAGCGGCTGTGATGCCAAGAGTGTGCAAAGCAGTAATCAGAGCAAAGTTTGGCTATTTTGAAGAAACTAACATATAAAACGTGTTTTTTTGTTAAGTACATAATTTCTAGTTTTGATGTGACAATCCATCCATCCATTTCTACCGCTTATTCCCTTCGGGGTCGCAGGGGGCGCTGGTGCCTATCTCCGCTACAATCGGGCGGAAGGCGGGGTACACCCTGGACAAGTCGCCACCTCATCACAGGGCCAACACAGATAGACAACATTCACACACTAGGGACCATTTAGTGTTGCCAATCAACCTATCCCCAGGTGCATGTCTTTGGAGGTGGGAGGGGCCTATCCCCAGGTGCATGTCTTTGGAGGTGGGAGGGGCCTATCCCCAGGTGCATGTCTTTGGAGGTGGGAGGGGCCTATCTCCAGGTGCATGTCTTTGAAGGTGAGAGGGGCCTATCCCCAGGTGCATGTCTTTGGAGGTGGGAGGGGCCTATCCCCAGGTGCATGTCTTTGGAGGTGGGAGGGGCCTATCCCCAGGTGCATGTCTGTGGAGGTGGGAGGGGCCTATCCCCAGGTGCATGTCCTTGGAGGTGGGAGGGGCCTATCCCCAGGTGCATGTCTTTGGAGGTGGGAGGGGCCTATCCCCAGGTACATGTCTTTGGAGGTGGGAGGGGCCTATCCCCAGGTGCATGTCTTTGGAGGTGGGAGGGGCCTATCCCCAGGTGCATGTCTTTAGAGGTGGGAGGAGCCTATCCCCAGGTGCATGTCTTTGGAGGTGGGAGGGGTCTATCCGCAGGTGCATGTCTTTGGAGGTGGGAGGGGCCTATCCCCAGGTGCATGTCTTTGGAGGTGGGAGGGGCCTATCCCCAGGTGCATGTCTTTGGAGGTGGGAGGAGCCTATCCCCAGGTGCATGTCTTTGGAGGTGGGAGGGGTCTATCCCCAGGTGCATGTCTTTGGAGGTGGGAGGGGCCTATCCCCAGGTGCATGTCTTTGGAGGTGGGAGGGGCCTATCCCCAGGTGCATGTCTTTGGAGGTGGGAGGGGCCTATCCCCAGGTGCATGTCTTTGGAGGTGGGAGGGGTCTATCCCCAGGTGCATGTCTTTGGAGGTGGGAGGGGCCTATCCCCAGGTGCATGTCTTTGGAGGTGGGAGGAGCCTATCCCCAGGTGCATGTCTTTGGAGGTGGGAGGGGTCTATCCCCAGGTGCATGTCTTTGGAGGTGGGAGGGGCCTATCCCCAGGTGCATGTCTTTGGAGGTGGGAGGGGCCTATCCCCAGGTGCATGTCTTTGGAGGTGGGAGGAAGTCGGAGTACCCGGAGGGAACCCACGCAGTCACGGGGAGAACATGCAAACTCCACACAGAAAGATCCCAAGCCCGGGATTGAACCATGAATACTCAGGACCTTCGTATTGCGAGGCAGATGCACTAACCCCTCTACCACCGTGAAGCCCTTGATGTGACAATCTGCAATGTAAATAGTCATGAAAATAAACTTTTGGCCTGTAGTGTACACATTTTTGGACTATGTGGAAGGTGAGAAAGAACCCACACAAGCGTACAGAAAGTGTAATTAGTGTTAAATAAAAAGTGGCCCAATTCTCCTGGTGAAATCTATTCTCATTGATTGCGTTTATTTTTTCTCTTTTTTTGAGTAGAAACTTAGGTGGCTTTGATTTTAAAAGAGGCCTTTCTCGTATGTGTTCAGTTTGAGTTGTGCCTCTTCTTCTCCGCCCCTCCTCTAACTGATACAGTGCACCCCAAGCGCAATAGTAGGGCATTTTGAATCTTTGCACTTTCCATATGAATCTCCTTCTATGCTCAGGATGTGCTTTCCTGACTTAGCACACACACTCACAGACAGGAAGGAGGAATATAAAACAGATGGTTTGGCCTCTCCAAGTTTGGAGGGCCATTTTTGGACTTGACCTCCTCCAGGAACTGCAGTCCTGTATAATGACACTCACTTGTGATAAAGCAACTTTCAGCAAAGAGTCTCCAACGTCTGTTTTGATCCGGTGCCGTGTCATCCTTCTGTCCAGACAAGACCCGAAATACACATCAAAGATAACCAAACTGAGTCATTCAAGTGATTCCTTTTCTTCACTTCTTTCTTCTCACAAATTTAGACTTTGGCTTTTGCGGTCTTGCTTGTGGACCATCTTTTGGATCGTCCAGATAAGCGTTTGCATCTCCAGGGTTTTCATCGCCACACATTTCCCCCACCAGGTTGTCCTCGGCCTTTTGGCTGGTGAGCTGTGCAATTGTAAGACATGAGGTGATTGTAGGACAATGATTGTGTGTTTTTGCCACGCAGGCATGTTGGTGGCCGAGGCCTTGGAACGCCTGCCTTCAGTCTGCAATGTGAGCGTGAAAGCATACACTCAGGTCACACTCCTGCTTTTCTCCATCGCTGTTTGCTTCTACCTGCTGCTCACCTTGGCCGGCGTGGATCCCTTGTGGTCGGTGGCCAAAGCCAAGCGGTGGTGTGCTGACCCCGACTGGATCCACCTGGACACCACACCCTTTGCCGGCTTGGTGAGGAACCTGGGAGCTCTATTGGGACTGGGCCTGGCCGTCAACTCCCACATGTTTATTCAGAGCTGCAAAGGAAAGAACTGCCGTGAAGGCAGATTCTGGATCATGTGCGTGGCCGCCACACTCAGCAGCCTGCAGCTGTATGACTTAGTCAGAATCCCCACAAACACTGACCTCTTGTTCTATATCCTCTCCTTTTGGAAGACCGTGTCCATTCCGGTTGTTGTGGTTGCTCTTGTTCCTTACTGTGTTCATTTGATGATGGGGATTGAGGACAAGAAGCTTGTTTAGAGGAGCAAACAACATTACAAGGTAAGGATTTACAGTAGAAAATGAGATTTCTTGCACGAAATAGGTTTTAATAAAACCTTTATTAACATGCAAGCAATGTGCTAATTAGGAGTGCTGAAAAAAACAAATCATATCCAAAACGTGATTCTCATTTATTTTGATTTAAGATCAATTCATAGTTTTAAAAAAATCCAATAAATTAAGTAAATATATATATCCATTTTATATATATATATATACATATATATATATATATATATATATATATATCCATTTTATATATATATATATATACATATATATATATATATATATATATATATATATATATATATATATTTATATATATATATATATATATATGTATATATATATATATATACATATCGGTACTAAATTGGCCCTAGTGTGTGAATGTGAGTGTGAAAGTTGTCTGTCTATCTGTGTTGGCCCTGCGATGAGGTGGCGACTTGTCCAGGGTGTACCCCGCCTTCCGCCCGATTGTAGCTGAGATAGGCGCCAGCGCCCCCCGCAGCTCCAAAGGGGAATATGCGGTTAAAAATGGATGGATGGATATATATATATATATATATATATATATATATATATATATATATATATATATATATATATATATATATTATATATATATATATATATATATATATATATATATATATATACGTATATATATATATATATACGTATATATATATGTATATATATTTTTTTTAATATATATATATATACATATACATAAATATATATATATATGCATAAATATATATATATATATATATAATATATATATATATATATATATATATATATATATATATATATATACATATACATATGTACACAAGTCAGCCACATTTTATGTTTTTTAATGTATGATTTTGTGTTCTTGTACAAAGACTGTTCAAAGAAGAAAAATGTGAAGCTATTGTTTATTATTTTATATTTCATCTTTCTGTTAATAAAATTGACAAATGCCTTCTTGATAAGGCAAGCCTACAAACTGTTGCAATGCCAAAGACTTTGATTGTGAGATTTATTTTCACAAGCACACCAAATATCGTCTCTCTCATTTGTGGTAGTTTTATCACATAACTTGGCTTTTAATCCTGCTGTAACTTCAACTCAATAAAAAAGTAATGTCAGGTTTTATTGTTTATGACAGGTGAGCCGGAACCTTCTGACGAGAGGCTTAATAAACCCAAGACTGGTGACTGGTTCATCAATTAGTGACCAATTAGTGTGCATATCAGGCTTGTGTACAATTCTGAAATGAATTGAAAATGTCTCCCAAATTCAAATTCTACTTCATGAATTTGAATTGAATCTGAATAAAGAATGAAAACATGAAGTAGAATTGAAATTGAAACTGATCATTTTGGTGTATTCCAGAATCATGCTTTACAGTATATTTCATACATAATTCTTTTACACATTTTTGAAGTGAATTATATTTATATAGCGCTTTTCTCAAGTGACTCAAAGCACTTTTTCTTAGTGAACGCCCATATGTAAGTTACATTTAAAGCAGTGTGGGTGGCACTGGGAGCAGGTGGGTAAAGTGTCTTGCCCAAGGACACAACGGCAGTGACTAGTATGGCAGAAGCTGGGATCGAACCTGGAACCCACAAGTTGCTGGCACGGCCACTCTACCAAGCCAGCTATACCGCCCTTTTTTCATCCTAATATTATTATGAACCTCATGTACATATTTTTTAACTAGCAAATATTTTTCATCAACAATAAGAATAAAATCCCCTTCAATGAAGCAGATGATTGAATTTATTTTTCTAATTATCTTAATAATAAAATCATTTTGTTTGGTAATTTATATATATGATGTATATGATAATATTATTTTGTTAATAAAAAATCCATCCATCCATCCATCCATTTCCTACCACTTGCATTTTTTTTCAAATGATGGAAAATGGTGTAAACATACTTCATTTCCCAAAATGATGGGAAACATTTAATTTGAGTGTTTAATATTAAATAAATAATATTGTTTTTTTTGCTCTTTTATATTTAAACTAAAACTAGTGTTTAACAAATTTGTCCAAAGAAATGTCTCTAAATTGTAATGAATTGAATTCTACTTCCTGTAACTCATTCAACATCCTGTGTTGTGGAGCAAATTCATCAATCAAATCGAGTGATGACACAAAGCTTTGTCTTATAAATATGTGGAACTTTTTTAAGCCTTTCCAAATGTAAAAAATATACATGGAAGCTTCTTGATGGGGGCAGCGCGGTGGAGAAGTGGTTAATGCTAATTGAGCCTCTGATTGTGAATGTTGTACACCTGTGTTGGCCCTGCAGGTGGTGACTCGTCCAGGGTGGACCCTGCCTGGCACCTGAGTGCAGCTGGGATAGGCTCCATCATTAGTGCTGGGGACACTCATCACCAAACAAAGGCAGGTGCGTCAAATCACACACTTTGTAACAAAAAAGTCAACAAAATGAGTGAAATGGTGCTAGGAGCAAAACTAGCACCTAAACCAGACCTGGGAAAATTAAGGCCCGGGTTTTTTGTTTTTTTCATAAAGAAATATACAATCATGTGTGCTTACGGATTGTATACCTGCAGACTGTATTGTTCTATGTTGTATATATTGTGTTTTTTATGTTGATTTAGTAATAAAAAATACAAAAACATTTTATTTTTTTAATTTCTTGTGCGGCCCGGTACCAATCGGTACCGGGCCGGACAAGAGATCAGTGGTTTTGGACCACTGGTCTAATGAGTTACTATGGCCAGCTAATTAGTTACTATGTTCATGTAATTACTTATTATGGTCATTTAATGAGTTACTATGCTCATCTAATTACTTACTATGGTCATCTAATTAGTTTCTATGGTCATTTAATTAGGGCAGCATGGTGGCAGAGGGGTTAGTGCATCTGCCTCACAATACGAAGGTCCTGAGTAGTCCTGTTTTCTATCCCGGGCTAGGGATCTTTCTGTGTGGAGTTTGCATGTTCTCCCCATGACTGTGTGGGTTCTACTCCGGGTACTTCGGCTTCCTCCCACCTCCAAAGACATGCACCTGGGGATAGGCCCCTCCCACCTCCAAAGACATGCACCAGGGGATAGGCCCCTCCCACCTCCAAAGGCATGCACCTGGGATAGGCCCCTCCCACCTCCAAAGACATGCACCTGGGGATAGGCCCCTCCCCCTCCAAAGACATGCACCAGGGGATAGGCCCCTCCCACCTCCAAAGACATGCACCTGGGGATAGGCCCCTCCCCCTCCAAAGACATGCACCAGGGGATAGGCCCCTCCCACCTCCAAAGACATGCACCTGGGGCTATGCCCCTCCCACCTCCAAAGACATGCACCTGGGGATAGGTTGATCAGTCACAGCCACACCCCCCCCCCCACAACCCCCCCAACCCCCAGTCCCCCCACACTCATTCTTGAGGAGCACGAGGTCAGGAAGGTGCTCTAGGCAGTGAACCCCAGGAAGGCGAGTGGTCCAGACGGTGTACCTGGGAAGGTACTCAAAGCATGCGCCGACCAGCTCTCTTACATCATCACCGTCCTCTTCAAGCTCTCCTTGGCACAGGCCTTCATGCCACCCTGCCTTAAATCTGCCACAATCATCCCGGTACCCAAGAAAGCTGCCACAAACAACCTCAATGACTATCGCCCAGTAGCACTCACACCTGTCATCATGAAGTGCTTCGAGAGGCTGGTCCTCCACCACATCAGCGCCCCCTACCCCGCCCACCTCAACCGGAGACGGAGAGGAGGGTGGGGGGGGGAGTTGGTGCTAGCGGGTGTATAATATAGCCAATAGTCATGGATGCATTGGAATTCTGGGTGATTCTTATGTTGCGTTTATAATGTGTTACAGAGCCAATGTTCTCCAGAAATGTGTTTGGTGTTGGTTCACAGAGTGTGGCGCATATTAGTAAGAGTGTGAAAAACAAGTTGTTTTTTATCACAACCATCAGTGTGATCCGTATGGCTGTTGAACAAGACTCCTGGTTTACACAAATCCAAAGAAAGAAAAAACTCCTCCGACAGGGGACGACGGGGGTAAGCATCAGTCATGATATCACCACTCTGACCCGGCGGTAAAAGCAAGCATGCGCTAATTAATCTGGGGAGCGAGATTGACCTGCCAGTAATTCAAGGCAGGCACAGATTACTTATTTCAAGGAAATAAGTATATATATATGTATGTATATATATTTTTTTATATGTATATATATATATATATATATATATATATATATATATATATATATATATATATATATATATATTATTAACTGCAACAGGTAATTGTAATAAAGAGAAACATTATGATTTGTACAATTTCAGAATGTGCTTATTCTATTTTTAAACAAAGAAAACAATGTGAAGTTGTCTTTAATTTTAAGTTATCGTGCCGTGATTTTACCGGTCCGGCCCACTTGGGAGTAGATTTTTCTCCATCTGGCCCTCCATCTAAAACTAGTTTGACACCCCTGCTTTAAATGAAAACCTTTGGACTTTGGTTCGGTCGTCTTGTCAACTATTGGGTACGCTAGCTTGTTAAATCATGACAGTGACGTCCCTAGACCTCTACTGTACACACACACACACACGCACGCACGCACGCACGCACGCACGCACGCACGCACGCACGCACACACACACACACACACACACACACACACACACACACACACACACACACACACACACACACACACACACACACAGTGTTGTCAGCTAATGATAGTCATTTGTTTTAATGACTAGCGCTTGTTGATATTCTATCATTACAACAACATGACTACAATTGTGAGTTCCCGATGAGGTTTGTTGCATATTGTTCTGTGTGGCACTTTCAGACTACAATAAGTTGATTGACATTCTAAAAGTCTTCCTTCACTCGTTATTTTTGCAGTTGCATGTATACTCTGTGTGTTTGTGTGTGTGTGTGTGTGTGTGTGTGCGTGTGTGTGTGTGTGTGTGTGTGTGTGTGTGTGTGTGTGTGTGTGTGTGTGTGTGTGTGTGTGTGTGTGTGTGTGTGTGTGTGTGTGTGTGTGTGTGTGTGTGTGTGTGTGTGTGTGTGTGTGTGTGTGTGTGTGTGTGACAGCAATCAATGCCAGACTAATTAGTCGGGCCGACAGCAATTGTTGTGTAATATAAATACAAATTAGATATTTATTTGACATTTGTTGTTGTATTTTTTGGTTTGAAAATCAAACTTTGAGCAAGTTCCAAACAGACTTGAGTCTGACTATTTGTTTACTTTTGGGTTCACTTCCCAGGCTTCCTTCGGTGTTTGAACTGGCTGCGTTTATTTCCAGCTCCTTTCTGCCTGTGTTCCTTACATCATCTCTCCCAGGTTGCTAAGCTTCACTTCCACATTTTGCAATGAATCAGCCAACATGTTAGAAGTCTGTAGTTGAAGTGCATTAAACAGATTAGTGTTTGCTCCCATTGGTGCTCCTTGCCTGCTGTTTGTAGTTGCTAAGCACCTTGACTCTTTACGTAAGAACCTAAGTGCTCCGACTGCTTGCAAACTAAGTAGCCTGACCATTATTATTACTATTGGTCCGTAAAATATTGTAAGATTCATTATAACAATATTTAGAGGTAACCTTTCTTTCCAAGACCTGAGGGTCATTGTATCCATGTTTTTGCTTCACATTGTATATTTTTCTTTTTTCTCTCACTCACTGTGTTTGTAAATGAAACAATTGAAACGGTGAAAGAAGATGGAGTTTTAATAATGACCCAAATGCAATTATACTTCCTGTTTCAGCAATAATTCTAGCGTGCAGGTGAATTTAGCTTCGCAGGTTAACAACATTTCTTCGACACACCTTTTCATGCTGTTGGAAAATTGCTGCTTTACATCCAAAAATACGACAATAATTTTCATATTGGCAATTCAAAACGGACAATTATGATCTTGTTTTGATAGAAGAAAACCAGTATATGCTATATAATGTTATATAGAATCATGACATTGTGCAGTTAAAGCTATGATAGCAGTCCAGCAATGTAAACATGACCAATTGTTCAAATGATGATTGACTAATAAGAAATGACTTCACTGTAACAAAAATAGTTGTTAAAAACCCCAAACAATTAGCTTCTAGCTGATAGGAGCTCCGGTTGTGACCAACTTATAATAAGCGGCAGTCTTGGCCATCAGTTCTTCGTGCGTGCCTTGTTCTATGACCACGCCCTGTGACATCACTGCGATGATGTCAGCGTTCTGAATGGTGGAGAGGCGATGAGCGATGACTATGCTTGTTCGACCTTTTCTGGCGTTATCCAGAGCAGCCTGGACCATCTGTGGGAAAGAAGTCATCAAGTAGAGTTCTCTCATAAACCAGCACCTCCAAAAAGTGTGTGTGTGTTCCTCACATGCCAGCAACCATTTTTGGTGAAGAATGTGTTGTCAATACCACTTAAATACTTGAGTTCAAATGGTGTGACCTAATATCAGAAGCTTGGCTGGCGTTGAATCGTTAGAAGCAGCTTCTTTCTGTCTGTGTTGACTCAACTACAAACATTCATTCAGAAAGTGTACAACTCTAACACAACATCAGCAGCTTCCAGGATTTTATTTGTCCTGTCCAGCTACTCACACAAATCCTATAGTTGTTGATGTAGAGCAGGGGTCACCAACACGGTGCCCGTAAGGACCAGATGAGTCGCCCGCTGACCTGTAGCTCAAATAGCAGCACTTACCAGTGAACTACCTCTATTTTTTAAATGTTATTTATTTACTAGCAAGCTGGTCTCGCTTTGCTGGACATTTTTAATTCTAAGAGAGACAAAACTCAAATAGAATTTGAAAATCCAAGAAAATATTTTAAAGATTTGGTCTTCACTTGTTTAAATAAATTCATTTATTTTTTTACTTTGCTTCTTATAACTTTCAGAAAGACAATTTTAAAGAAAAAAATACAACCTTAAAAATAATTTTAGGATCTTAAACACATACACCTTTTTACCTTTTAAATTCCTGCCTCTTCTTTCCTGACTATTTAAATTAATGTTCAAGCAAATTGATTTTTTTATTGTAAATAATAATAAATACATTTTAATTGAATTCTTCATTTTAGCTTCTGTTTTTTTGATGAAAAATATTTGTGAAATATTTATTCAAACTTATGATTAAAATAAATATAAAAATATTCTGGCAAATCTAGAAAATCGGTAGAATCAAATTTTAAATCTTATTTCGAATTCTTTTGAATTTCTTTCAAAATTTTTGTTCTGGAAAATCTAGAAGAAATAATGATTTGTCTTTGTTAGAAATATAGCTTGGTCCAATTTGTTATATATTCTAACAAAGTGCAGATTGGATTTTAACCTATTTAAAACATGTCATCAAAAATATATATTTATTGTGAGAAATCATTAAGATGATCAGTGTTTCCACAAAGATAAATATCTTTAATTATTAATAATAACATAGAGTTAAAGGTAAATTGAGCAAATTGGCTATTCCTGACCATTTATTGAAGTGTGTATCAAACTGGTAGCCCTTGGCATGAATCAGTACCCAAGAAGTAGCTCTTGCTTTCAAAAAGGTTGCTGACCCCTGATGTGGATGATCTACATCTGTTCTGCACATTTACTTTACACAAAAGAAGTGTGGGATACTTCTCTTCTTGTCTTACTTGTATTTGACTTTATTCCATGCATCTATTTGGATGTTTGGTAGCTGGTACCAGAAGGTAAGAAAAGTTGTTTTTGCACAACATTGTGAAGGAAAACGGCAGATAAGATGTCTGCTAACAGGTGACATTTTGCCGCCGGTGACAGGAACCCCGGAGCCGGCAGCAGCAGCTTGAAATATTTAGTGCTCAACAAGCAAAGCTGCAAAGTGAAACGTTGAAGTTGCAACAGTAGAAGACAGAAAGTGAAGTGAAGATAGAGGCTGGTGTGAGAGCACACAACATATTTCATGTGGAGACTGACAACACTCCTCGAAATATGGAATAGCAAGCCCAGCTCCACCTTTGACCCGCCCACAGACCACACCTGTACTAGTTGCAACTGACTACAAGCAGGAAGTCTTGCGCCGTAGCAGAGAAATCACTTTTTTAACCCACAAAGAAGGAGAAGACAAGGTTGATTAGGTGGCAGATATATATTTTCAAGAAGGATATTTGAAGAGAAAGGACATCTTGTGAGAGGAAGTGGGCCAACCCCGGGAGCTAGCTCGGCTGTCCCGGCCATGAAATAGGGAAGAGCCCACCACTTCCACGAGAATCAAGCGGTACCTGTCAGGCTTATACGGCGTTAAACAGGTGCTACAAATGGTCAGTTCAAATATTTGATCTCTTTATTTTTTCACGTTTAATATCTTTTTTGCCATTTTAATTTGGACACTAGCACATAAGATATGTTTTAATTGCTGATGCGGGTTTATTGATTTTTAAATGTGCCAGAAATAACCCGTTTGTACACCGTTGATGTGCTTCAATACGCAGTAAATCTGTTCCTGTTCAGTTTTTCTCCAGCAATGGTCATGTGGTGACACAAAGATGGTATTTGGAGAGGTCAGCATTGAAGTGGGACGTCACTGAAGGTCCAGGTGGGAAACACACGGCCCGCCACTGAGATTTGTGCTAGATTTTAGCCCACAATTTGTTGTACTTTTATTGTTTTCTGCACGCAACACTGTGATCATTTCATCTTAAAATGTGTTTTGGGTGATGGATTAGTTGGATGTGCAAATATGTCTTATGGGGGAAAATGGGCTTTGGTTGACTAAGGATTTGGTCTTTGTTTTTGGACGAGAATAATGAAGGAAATTCGATCATAAAATGTTTGCTGGAATGTCAAGAGTGTACTCCTGTTTGTGAGATAGTGTAGTGACAAGTAGTATACTGTACCTGCTCACTCTCTGTATAGATAGTGTAGTGACAAGTAGTATACTGTACCTGCTCACTCTCTGTATAGATAGTGTAGTGACAAGTAGTATATTGTACCTGCTCACTCTCTGTATAGATAGTGTAGTGACAAGTAGTATATTGTACCTGCTCACTCTCTGTATAGATAGTGTAGTGACAAGTAGTATATTGTACTGTATAGATAGTGTAGTGACAAGTAGTATATTGTACCTGCTCACTCTCTGTATAGATAGTGTAGTGACAAGTAGTATATTGTACCTGCTCACTCTCTGTATAGATAGTGTAGTGACAAGTAGTATACTGTACCTGCTCACTCTCTGTATCCAGAGCAGAAGTGGCTTCATCAAGAAGCAGGATCTTGGGGTTCCTAATGATGGCCCTGGCGATGGCGATACGCTGTTTTTGTCCTCTGGACAGCTGGGAGCCTTGTGCACCCACCTGGGTCTCATATTTCTGTCAAGTGTTGAAATGTACATAATCAGGGAGAATTCATCCATGCGTGACCCCAAATGACATCATGTATATTATTATCATTCTGCATGCAGTATTAAACATTCTATATTGCCATTTCTAGCCAGGGGGCTTCACGGTGGCAGAGGGGTTAGTGCGTCTGCCTCACAATACCAAGGTCCTGCAGTCCTGGGTTCAAATCCAGGCTCGGGATCTTTCTGTGTGGAGTTTGCATGTTCTCCCCGTGACTGTGTGGGTTCCCTCTGGGTACTCCGGCTTCCTCCCACCTCCAAAGACATGCACCTGGGGATAGGCCCCTCCCACCTCCAAAGACATGCACCTGGGGATAGGCCCCTCCCACCTCCAAAGACATGCACCTGGGGATAGGTTGATTGGCAACACTAAATGGTCCCTAGTGTGTGAATGTTGTCTGTCTATCTGTGTTGGCCCTGTGATGAGGTGGCGACTTGTCCAGGGTGTACCCCGCCTTCCGCCCGATTGTAGCTGAGATAGCGCCAGCGCCCCCCATGACCCCAAAAGGGAATAAGCGGTAGAAAATGGATGGATGGGCATTTCTAGCCAGTCTGCTCATGGTCCTGGCAGCTAACAGCACATCCACAATATAAGTCACATTTTTTTATCCATCCATCCATTTTCTACCACTTATTCCCTTTGGGGTCACGGGGGGTGCTGGTGCCTATCTCAGCTACAATCAGGCGGAAGTCGGGTTACACCCTGGACAAGTCGCCACCTCATCACAGGGCCAACACAGATAGACAACATTCACACACTAGGGACCATTTAGTGTTGCCAATCAACCTATCCCCAGGTGCATGTCTTTGGAGGTGGGAGGGGCCTATCCCCAGGTGCATGTATTTGGAAGTGGGAGGGGCCTATCCCCAGGTGCATGTCTTTGGAGGTGGGAGGGGCCTATCCCCAGGTGCATGTCTTTGGAAGTGGGAGGGGCCTATCCCCAGGTGCATGTCTTTGGAGGTGGGAGGGGCCTATCCCCAGGTGCATTTCTTTGGAGGTGGGAGGGGCCTATCCCCAGGTGCATTTCTTTGGAGGTGGGAGGGGCCTATCCCCAGGTGCATGTCTTTGGGTGTGGGAGGGGCCTATCCCCAGGTGCATGTCTTTGGGTGTGGGAGGGGCCTATCCCCAGGTGCATGTCTTTGGAGGTGGGAGGGGCCTATCCCCAGGTGCATGTCTTTGGAGGTGGGAGGGGCCTATCCCCAGGTGCATGTCTTTGGAGGTGGGAGGGGCCTATCCCCAGGTGCATGTCTTTGGAGGTGGGAGGGGCCTATCCCCAGGTGCATGTCTTTGGAGGTGGGAGGGGCCTATCCCCAGGTGCATGTCTTTGGAAGTGGGAGGGGCCTATCCCCAGGTGCATGTCTTTGGAGGTGGGAGGGGCCTATCCCCAGGTGCATGTCTTTGGAGGTGGGAGGGGCCTATCCCCAGGTGCATGTCTTTGGAGGTGGGAGGGGCCTATCCCCAGGTGCATGTCTTTGGAGGTGGGAGGGGCCTATCCCCAGGTGCATGTCTTTGGAGGTGGGAGGGGCCTATCCCCAGGTGCATGTCTTTGGAAGTGGGAGGGGCCTATCCCCAGGTGCATGTCTTTGGAAGTGGGAGGAAGCCGGAGTAGAACCCACACAGTCACGGGGAGAACATGCAAACTCCACACAGAAAGATCCGGAGCCCGGGATTGAACCCAGGACTACTCAGGACCTTGGTATCGTGAGGCAGACGCACTAACCCCTCTGCCACCGCGAAGCCCAATATGAATCTAATTACATGTAATATATAAATGTTGAATCTCAATAGAAATGTTACATTTCAAATATAAATGTTAAATACAAATGTAATGTCAAATCTAAATACAAATGTGAAATATAAATGTTAAATCTGAATCAATTAGATTTAGATTTAACATTTATATCTAACATGTTGTTGGACAAATGTTTAGATTGAACAATTTTATATAACATTTTGATTCAATATTTACATTTGACATTAAAATTCACCTTTTGGATGTGTAAAGAATGGTGAACAAAAATAGGTGAATGTGAGGAAAGTGAGCTGAATATTTGAAAAGGTGTGAGCATTTGGCCCCTCCCCCCCCTGATGAGACAGGTGTGTGCTTACGTCCGGCAGGGTCATCACAAAGTCATGAAGGTAAGCTTTCTTGGCCGCCTCAACCGTCTCCTCCATGCCGACGTGACGCCTGTTGTCCCCGTACTGAATGTTGTGTGCGATGCTGCAGTCGAACAAGACGGGCTCCTGGGACACCAAGCCCATCTGAGATCTCAGGAAGGCCACGTTGACGGAGCCAGACCCTCGGCCATCGATCAGCTGCAAACAAAGCAGAAGAACGCTGGCGTGGCTCACTTGCCCACATAAACATTGGCAAGAATGCACGCACCACTCGCCCTTCATCCGGGTCGTAGAACCTCTCCAGCAGTTGAACACTGGTGCTTTTCCCACAGCCGCTGCTGCCCACAAAGGCCAAGGTCTGGCCGGGCTGGACCGAGACCTGCAGACCCTTCAGCACGCACACGTCCGCACGTGTCGGGTAGCTGAACGTGCAGTTGGCAAACTGGATCTCACCCTTGAAGTCCTCCTAATCGGGGCAAACAATGTCATTACAGCCAATCCCCAAACACTGTGATGCGGCATAACAAGGTGCTCTAAAAGTATTTGGACAAATAATGTAGGATGGATGTTCATCAACCAAAACACAGACAGTGATATCTTTACAAGCGTTTTTTCCTCATTGCTCCACAAATATTGTCTTCTTCTACATTAAAGTCAACATCAAAACTCAAATTGAAGAAATATCGTCCCATGCAGCCTCGAGAACATCTGTGCATGTTGTCAGGGAACTTCCAAGTCAGGGATGTCCAACTCATTTCAGGTCCGGGGCCACAAGGAGGAACATCTATTCCTGAGCGGTCTGTCTGATCTTGAATGGGATTGTGCTGAAAATTGTAATTTTCCTGAAGGAACTCTCCTGAAGGAATAAATAAAGTACTATCTATCTATCTATCTATCTATCTATGTATCTATCTATCTATCTATCTATCTATCTATCTATCTATCTATCTATCTATCTATCTATCTATCTATCTATCTATCTATCTCTATCTATCTATCTATCTATCTATCTATCTATCTATCTATCTATCTATCTATCTATCTATGTATCTATCTATCTATCTACCTATCTATCTCTCTATCTATCTATCTATCTATCTATCTATCTATCTATCTATCTACCTATCTATCTCTCTCTCTATCTATCTATCTATCTATCTATCTATCTATCTATCTATCTATCTATCTATCTATCTATCTATCTATCTATCTATCTCTATCTATCTATCTATCTATCTATGTATCTATCTATCTATCTACCTATCTATCTATCTATCTATCTATCTATCTATCTATCTATCTATCTATCTATCTATGTATCTATCTATCTATCTATCTATCTATCTATCTATCTATCTATCTATCTATCTACCTATCTATCTCTCTATCTATCTATCTATCTATCTATCTATCTATCTATCTATCTATCTATCTATCTATCTATCTATCTATCTATCTATCTATCTATCTATCCATCTATCTATCTATCTATCTATCTATCTATCTATCTCTCTATCTATCTATCTATCTATCTATCTATCTATCTATCTATCTATCTCTATCTATCTCCATCTATCTATCTATCTATCTATCTATCCATCTATCTATCTATCTATCTATCTTTTCACAATTTTATGCAAAAGCAACTTTTTTTTACCTTCTGCTACCTGCTGATCTGTATTGGGGATCTGCATAAGTCCTGAAAATGTGCACGCATCCACCTTTGTAGTCCGTGCCGACTCTGTAGTGGATAAACTTCTTTTTCTCTATCTTCTTGTTATGTGACATTCATCCTCCACTGTTGCCATTTCTAATATATCCATCCATCCATCCATTTTCTGCCGCTTATTCCCGTTCGGGGTCGCGGGTGGCGCTGGCGCCTATCTCAGCTACAATCGGGCGGAAGGCGGGGTACACCCTGGACAAGTCGCCACCTCATCGCAGCATTTCTAATATAAAGTAGTGTAAAGTTCTTACTTATATCTGTCAGTAAACTCACCATGAAAGCACTAAAACATACCGGTGTAGTGACTTTACATTATTCACCCAAGGAAATTTACTTATTAGAGAGTTCTGGTCAGGACACATTTCAGGTGTTGTTGTTGCACTAGTGAGCCACGGATGAGAAGATGCTGCTCTGTTATTGGTTGAAGTAAAGTGTGAACGTCATTAAAACAGTTAGTGCCAACTTTTGACACTTCTTCCACTCCCGTCCTTGCACGCTACACCGCTAGAAGAAAGATGACGCTGTCCAAGTGGAGGCACGTAAATAAGATGCATCCTGAAGAGACTGTCAGAAAGTGAGTTGAAGATGATGTGCAAAACATCATCTATGCAACACTTTGAGCAAATAAGCAGCATTACATGTTATGTAAACCACAAAAAAGTATTTTACTTTTAGAAAATAATCATAATAATTTGCCCTATAATCCGGTGTATGTAAATAGACCTGACTAGACCCGCTGATCGGCAGTGCGCCTTATAATCCGGTGCGCCCAATGGTCCGGAAAATACGCTAATACTCCCCTTGTGGAAATTTGTTCCAAAGAATTAATTTGACATTTGTCATTACATTTCTGTTCTTGGGGCACAAACCCATTTCTCTCCATCTGTGCAGCTTATGCTGATTTTGGGTGTCCGATCCAAAAGTTTGAAGAACTGAGCAGCGGCGGTCTTGGCTTTGGCGTAATCTGGAGTGAAAGATGAAGCTCTTCCCAGCGCCGTCCCACTGATGACCACAGCTGATATCACCCTGGAACAGAGCAGCAGTGTGTCAGGAGTCACATCTAGCTCACACACACACACACACACACACATACACACACACACACACACACACACACGGATTTGAAATGACAAAAGTATGGAACCTGAAAACGATCACGTATGGCAGCCCCTCAGAGCTAACCAGGTAGCCTCCATATCGGAAAGAAGCGGCGTAGGCCATGAAGATGACGCACTGGGACAAACCAAAAAAGAGGCCGTAGATGTTGGCTTTCTTCTTGGCAGATTGATAAGGAGACTCAAGTTTGTGCTCGTAAGAATCCACAAAGGAGCTCTCTTTGGCCAAGCCGGCAATGGTTCTGATGTTGGCGAGAGCTTCACCGGACACCTGCAAAACACGCCATCTCAGAAAAATGAGCTGGACCTTGACACGGCCTGGTGGACACTCACCTGGCCTGGTGGACACTCACCTGGCCTGCAGCCTCCATGGCTTTCTTGTCTTCACTTGCGAAACCTGTCAACATTTTGGCTTGGAAGAGTCCAGACAGCCCGATGAGAGGCAAGAAGCACATAATGACCAAAGTCAGCTTCCAACTGAAGTAGAGGGCGATGATAAAAGAGGCTCCGATGTTGGTCAGGGAGTTGACGATCATGCCGATCTGAGATCCTGTGGCCTGTCAAATACAAAATACTGCACCCTGACATTTATCTGCATCTTTCCAAACATCCATCCATACATCCATTTTCTACCGCTTGTCCCTTTCGGTGTCACGGGGGTGCTGGAGCCTATCTCAGTTGCATTTGGGCGGAAGGTGGAGTACGCCCTGGACAAGTCGCCACAGACAACATTCACACACTAGGGACCATTTAGTGTTGCCAATCAACCTATCCCCAGGTGCATGTCTTTGGAGGTGGGAGGGGCCTATCCCCAGGTGCATGTCTTTGGAGGTGGGAGGAAGCCGGAGTAGAACCCACGCAGTCACAGAGAGAACATGCAAACTCCACACAGAAAGACCCCAAGCCCGGGAAATTGAACCCAGGAACTTCTAATAGTGAAGCGCAAGCACTAACCCCTGTGACACCGTGCTGGCGGTTTCCAAACATCTTAAAGGTTAAACTTTTCAATAGTGGTCCTACAAAGTTTAATAAAAAAAAAATGTTCTGCTTTGTTTGCAGTATCGAGTACTATTTTTACTATTGTATCAATCAACCAATCAAAGATTACTTATATAGATCACCCTTAATCACAAGTCTCAAAGGGCTGCACAATTGATTGATTGATTGAAACTTGTATTAGTAGATTGCACAGTACAGTACATATTAGATTGTACAGTACAGTACATATTAGATTGTACAGTACAGTACATATTAGATTGCACAGTACAATACATATTAGATTGTACAGTACAGTACATATTAGATTGTACAGTACAGTACATATTAGATTGTACAGTACAGTACATATTAGATTGCACAGTACAATACATATTAGATTGTACAGTACAGTACATATTAGATTGTACAGTACAGTACATATTAGATTGTACAGTACAGTACATATTAGATTGTACAGTACAGTACATATTAGATTGTACAGTGCAGTACATATTAGATTGTACAGTACAGTACATATTAGATTGCACAGTACAGTACATATTAGATTGCACAGTACAATACATATTAGATTGTACAGTACAGTACATATTAGATTGTACAGTACAGTACATATTAGATTGTACAGTACAGTACATATTAGATTGTACAGTACAGTACATATTAGATTGCACAGTACAATACATATTAGATTGTACAGTACAGTACATATTAGATTGTACAGTACAGTACATATTAGATTGTACAGTACAGTACATATTAGATTGTACAGTACAGTACATATTAGATTGTACAGTACAGTACATATTAGATTGTACAGTACAGTACATATTAGATTGTACAGTACAGTACATATTAGATTGCACAGTACAATACATATTAGATTGTACAGTACAGTACATATTAGATTGTACAGTACAGTACATATTAGATTGTACAGTACAGTACATATTAGATTGTACAGTACAGTACATATTAGATTGTACAGTACAGTACATATTGCCTACAATTGACTACTAGTCGAGGTCCACGTTAATCAATTCATGGTAGAATTGGTGCAGTTAACAATTCAGTGTTGATCATCTGACTAAGTTCAAAGGTTACAAAGCTACTCTGGTGCTAGCCTAAACATAGATGTACTGCAGACCTTCTTCTTGAAATGAACAAATGGGCTCAGAAGTGCACATGATTTTGCAATGCATTGTGGGCTGCAGTCCCCATTTTTAAAGGCAAACGTTTTTTGTTCGCATGGCTGAGTTGGACAAGGTTGCCAGTATCAAATTGACTTTACAAAAAAAGCAAGGGAGCATATTAATAATAATAATAATAATAATGGATTAGATTTATATTGCGCTTTTCTATTGTTATATACTCAAAGCGCTCACAGAGAAGTGGGAAGTCATCATTCATTCACACGATGGTGGTGGTAAGCTACATCAGCTGCCCTGGGGTGGACTGACGGAAGCGTGGCTGCCAGTTTGCACCTACGGCCCCTCCGACCACCACCTGTCATTCATTCATCTTTCATTCACCAGTGTGAGCGGCACCGGGGGCAAAGGGTGAAGTGTCCTGCCCAAGGACACCACGGCAGCAATTTGGATGTCAATAAGTGGGAAGCGAACCTGCAACCCTCAGGTTTCTGGTACGGCCGCTCTACCCACTACGCCATGCCGTCCAATTAAGACTAATTGGACCCTGTTCCAAAGGCTCAGTACCACGACAAAAGCAGTAGAATAATTGAAAGGGATGTTTATGAGCACATCCACTGGACATTGAAATGACCTGAAACCTTCACCCAAAGCCGAGCTGTCCTCCTTCTCAACTTTGCAATGCAAAGTCTGTAAAGGTTGATGCACACGTCAGCCTGAGGTGGCGGCCAGACACGCACATTTGCCATCGGAAAGAAAAGACAGCCAGTATGTACACGACAGGCCTTCACCTTACGACCATTATAACATTGAAAATACTTTGATCATATCACGCTTTTACTCTGAAAGGAATATTTAATCATGTTTGACCTTACAGATCACTCCAAGTAAACAGACGACATCTTTTTTGTTTTTTTCCCCTTAAAAATATGGTACGTTGTTTGTAACCTGAACGTAGCTTGGCTAACGCTAATGCTAGCAGCCTACTAAATGCTGCGTGTGAAACAATAAAACACATTCAAACTCAGCATTTTTGAAAATAGCATGAACGCAGCATTATATGTCAGGTGATGGAGCAGAAGGTGACATTGCTGCTTACAGAGTATTACTTCCAGGTGGGAAGATGTTAGCATGCGTGTGAACTATTGTGGCCGTCAACGATGCAGCACATTTCATTAAAGAAAAAACACGACAGCAGTGCCGGCGTAAACACAATACAGAGACCCGCTAAGCCCATAAGATGTTGCGTTTTGTTTCTAGTCCGCTAGGTCAGACTATGGAGGCCCCGTACTCACCCCCTGGACCATGGAGGCATCAGTGGCCAGTCTAGTGGTCAGAGCTCCAGGGCTGTTTCGGGGGTCATCAAACCAGCCAATCTCTTGTCTCAGCATGGCCTGGAAGCCTAATTTCCTTAAGCGCCGCGTCAGCAGCTCTCCGGACTTTGCAAAAGCAAATCCCTGGAACATTAAAAGTGTGCAGTGGAACCATATTTCTATGTCAAGTGGACATACAGCGCTAATGTTAGTGCCGACCTGTAAAAACTGCGAGAAGAAACTGGTCACTGCCACGATGCAAAAAAGAAGGCATATCCCATCGATCTGCTCCCTCTGCTCCCTCGCGTCGCCGAGGGCAAAGGTCTACATGCAGAACAATGCAACATCAAACAGAGGATAAGTCCATCTTCTAAGGGAGGAAAGAAGCCCTCACCCCGAGAATTTGGCTGAACAAGACAGCATAGATAGGGTTAACAGAGCCGTTGACTGCAGCTCCCAGAGAGCCCAGCAGCATGTAGGGCCACTCAGACTTGTTGTACTTGAGAATCCGTGCAACTGGGGCCGTCTCCAGATGTTCGTCTTCATCTTCCTCAAAGTCTGCCTGTTAAACATTCACGTTAGGTTATTCCGAGTGTAACATGTGTTGCCTCCTATGCAGGAGATGGCAAAAAGCCGCTGCCTGACCAGGGCTCAGAAAATCTGCAGAGACTCCCCCCACCCCACCAAGGACTGTTTTCACTGCTGGACTCTAGAAAGAGGTTCAGAAGCTCCAGGTTCTGGAACAGCTTCTTCCCTCGGGTTGTAAGACTCTTGAACGCATCATAATAATCCCCTCAATTCCCCCCAAAAATGGATGAAGTGGCTGAAATATAAAGACAAAATAACATACATCCATAAACCTGGATGCATATGCAAAAGTGCAATATATTTATCTGTACAGTAATCTATTTATTTATATCTGCACCTTATTGATGTTTTACCTGCGCTACCATGAGCTAATGCAACAAACTTTTGTTCATACTGTAAAGTTCACATTTGAATGACAATAAAAAGAAAGTCTAAGTCTTTATCCCATTCCGCATGGAGAAGCGAACCTTGGTATTCCGCATAAGAGGCGAGTGTGCTGACCACCGTGCTAAAAGCCCGGGGTGGTTAACTCAGCAGCTATTACACGAGTCTAGCAAAGAAAAGCTTGATTACACTGTCTGGCATGATCTGGTCAGACAAGATCCTGAGACTGTTGGACACGGTGTCAGGGCCGTAATCATTGGACAAGTTGCTCTGAGATCGCAGTCGAATCGAGCTCCTGTGGGAGTAATATGGAGAAAACTAAATTAACTCAAGATCTGACAATACTTCTTTTGGCTCGATTTTACCACACCTTTTGTTGGAGCCTCTGCTGCTTTGGCTGAAGTGCCTTGCTTTTAAGTCAAAGTTTTCCTCCGTATTGCCGCTGACGGTCACTGAGAAGAGAGAATATATCATCAATTGACTGACTTTATTGGCGAAAACAAAGCAGCATCTTTTTTCTCACATTTCAATTTCGCCATTAGCAGAACAGGGAGCATAGAAAGAGAAAATGCAAGCTCAAGGTCAACATAAGAATGCATGCCAACTGTCACAACCAAATGTTGACTTGAATTTGTTGGTAGCTTACACAAAGGGAACTTATCAGCAATAAATCTAGCATGCAAATTATGGAATGACCATCACACATCAACTATATAACCCATAAGTTACAACAAACTTATTAGGAGAAATACCACTTTTTAACAGTTGAAGTACCCTTAAGCACTCAGTCTCAGTCTGACAAATGTTGTTTGTCCATGTAGCACAAAGTATAATAAACAAAAACACAATACTATTACCTGAGTGAACATGGAAACTTTAGTAAAGGATTCAGGAAGATTTAGGTTGACAAAGTCAGACAATAGCGCCCCCAATCTACCAGTTTTACACAATGCAGTGACCCACATGTCAAAAAGATTGACAGAATAAGACCAGGTCTACAGCATAAGCAGACATAAGCTTTGAAGACAAGATATAATGAAAGACATATGGACCTCACCTGGGGCTGTGTTTGATACACCTTGGTTCTGCAGGGTGACCAGAGTAAAGTAGACTCCTTTCTTTTCCAGGAGCTGGCTGTGGGTTCCTTTCTCCACAGCTTGGCCACGTTCAAATCCAATGATCACATCAGCTTTCCTGATCGTCGAAAGTCGGTGGGCTATGGAAATTGTGGTCCTGCCCACACGCACCTGCAATCAAGAGAGGGATTTCACCACCAAAGTGTGTGCGGGTGTCAAACTGGTACTGGGGGTGTGTGTGTGTGTTGGGGGGGGGGGGGGGGGGGGGGGTTGACATCATTATCACGGTAGTTTGGAATGTGCACAAAAAGTCCACTGAAATACTTTAACCAAGTTTTATTTTCAAAAGGTTGATTGTGTTCAGGCTAACATTCTCTCTGGCACACATGGAGGGTGGACGCTCCCGTTTTTTAACTTTCTTGTTGCCTCTTTTTGCACTGCTCTCCAAATCTAAACATTGGAACTATTTAACTGGCCTCAACAAAATTGACAAGATCTTGGGTTTGGGGGAACCTGCTGTCATGATGAAGCGGTTGTTGCTGGACACACCACGGACTCTTGGGAGGAGGAGGAGGGCCGCGTGCCTGGCGACACTTTTCTGTCCAGGTGGTGAAGATATCCACCTATTCCCAATTATGACAACAGGACATCTGCGGATTGGAGTAAGCGTTTGCTCTGGTTTGTCCACAAATTGGAAGTTGCTGGCAGTCTTCTAAGTACCCCAAAGCTGCCACAAATGATTGGAGGATGCGGGAAGAACTGTGGATTACATCGGACTGTCTACCCCGCAGTTTTGAGGACCAGTCATAAACAATTTAGAGTGAAAAGCAAATTTTATTTACACCCGCATAAAAAACATTCTAACTTGGATTGTTTCCCTGGCTTGAAGACTCTCCCGAAGGACAGTGCAGCGAAGACACAACAAACTCCCTTCTTGTGTCTCATGGACACACACCTGTTGTTGTCGACTTCGGACTAGCGACTGCAATACATCAAGGCCGCGGAACAGAGACACACTACGGGCATACACACACATCCACACAAATATACGCCACACATACACACCCCGTTTCCCCAATCCAACGCCCTCGACGCTAATCCCGTAGGGGTGATGAATGGATGGTCAGCGCCTGAGAGCTGCGACCTACCACCATGACCTTGAACTACCTTCCCTCTGTTGCTAGATATCTCGAGATGTATGTTGTAATATGTATATGTGCTTTGCTATGGAGGTTTTTTCCCACTCCAGACTGGGCCCCCTTAGGAGCCCAGTCTGGATCGTATTTTTTTACTCATCCTTCCCCAGCGTTTACCTTTTTCCCATCTTTTACGGGGCGGCTTATGGCGACCCATCAGTGTTCTTGTTCTGTAACTCTGTACACTGTTTCTTTGTCTCATCTTGAACAATTTTGTGCTGAAAACAACGTTTTGTTGTACTTGTGCAATGACAATAAAAACCTATCCTATCCTATCCTATCCTATCCTATCCATTTAGCTGCTTCTCTAGGAAATGGGCAGAATCACTGAGTGTGTGTGCTAATTATTCAGACTTTCACAATAATTCAAATTGGAAACAGCAATACTAACTATCTGGAATTTGAACACGGTTTGTCACATACCTATTGTGGACTAATCAGTCCCTCCAGGATTTTGCGGGTTTTTTGTGATGGTCATGGCCTAAAATGCCTAAGTTTGCTGCTGTATTTTCAAAAAGTTGCTGCAAAATAGCCCCGAGAGACAGGATTGGTTAGACAGTTGTGTTGTGTTTGAGTGCTGCTGGGACAAAATCCATCCATTTTCTATCGCTTGTCCAATTCGGGATCATGGAGGGTGCTGGAACCTATCTCAGCTGCATTCGAGTGGAAGGCGTCGTACACCCTGGACAAGTCGCCACCTCATCACAGGGCCAACACAGATAGACAATATTCACACACTAGGGACCATTTAGTGTTGTCAATCAACCTATCTCCCTTTGGAGGTGGGAGGGGCCTATCCCCAGGTGCATGTCTTTAGAAGTGGGAGGAAGCCGGAGTACCCGGAGGGAACCCACGCAGTCACGGGGAGAACATGCAAACTACACACAGAAGGATCCCATGCCCAGGATCGAACCCAGGACCTTCGTATTGTGAGGCACACGTACTAACCCATTTTCCCCACCGTGCTGCCCTGGGACAAAATCAATTGCTGTAAATGTGGATGATTAACTAAAATGTACAGAAAGATTGCGGGGATCCGGCAAAGTTGCAAAGCCCGCCATAATTAGTAAGAATCAGTTGTATTTCCTTAAATTCCCGCAATCGCAACATCGCGGAATCCTTGCCGCGACCTTCTGGGGGTCTCGGGACAGAGAAAGATTTTGACGCCCCTGATTTACAGCCAGTAAATTGCATACCTTGTCCAAAGCCATCTGCACAACAGCTTCACTTTCGTTATCCAAGGCCGATGTGGCCATATCCAGGAGCAGGATCTTGGGGTTGCGGACCAGCGCTCGAGCAATAGCAATCCTCTGCTTCTGTCCACCACTCATCTGACCGCCACCTTCGCCCACCAGAGTGTCAAATTTCTGCAAAATAAGTCGCCGCAAGATCAAAGCTTCCTAAATTGCACAAACACTGTAGCTGTAACACTGCTAAGCACAGTTCAAGTGCATAAACCTAAGGAACTAAAAACCTTGAAAGCCAATTGTGTGTTTTAAATTTAGATGGATGGATTTGAGTCTGATGTGGTGAGATGAAAGTATTTACACTCATACAAGTCTGATCATGAAAAGTTGGAGGAATTTGACATATTGGATTTTTAACAACGTAGCACATTTGATTTTACTACTTTGAATTCAAAGCATTTTCATGGTGGTACAAGAAACCAAGACTGGATTATCAGTTGGGAAAAAAAAGTGAGTGTCAAGATAATCTTAAAGTTGGCTGAGCTCAGCAGGGCTGTCTTCAGAATCCAGTGGGATTGGCCAAGATGCGTCGCCAGATAGATAATGATCCTTCCGCTTGTTCACATATAACAACTTTTTTACAGCATTTACTTTCTATTTTCAGTCAACTTTGATGTTATTTTGGTGCTGCATCGGAGCCGAGACCCTCACAAACTTTGGTTAGGCCTTTTTTTTGATGTGGAAAAAGTCGTAAATAAGACATTTGTTTTGTTCTCGTTAATGAAAGACTGCATTCCTTCTAACTATCCATATTGGACTTTAAAAGATGTGTAGTTAACAGTCAGTATACACTACTATATATCATCACATTCTATTAAAAACAAAACAACAAAAAAACGCAATAGATTCGGCCGATGGTGACAAAATAGACAAAAAGAAAGGATAAATACTTGCATAGCTCAGTAAGTCTGGCTAAAACAGTGAATGTGAGAGCAGCAAGGCCAAATTGATGCCATGGATTGGTTTCTCTTTTCTGCATAACAATCTGAACCGTGCGATATCCTTATCCCAAATATACAATAGTTGGCCGAAAAGGAAACATTTCAGGAATATTTTGGTAAATATGCACACCTAGATGAACCTTTTCCAAGGCCACAAAGCTACAGGTACAAGTCAGAGTCAGTCATGTGTGTAAAGCCATCAGTGCAAGGATTTTCACCAACATACCTGTGGAAGATCCATTATAAAATTATAGGCATTAGCCTCCTTGGTTGCCTGGATTATTTCCTCCATGGTCACTCCAGGTTTCCCGAAGCGGATGTTTTCTGCAATTGTTGTTGCAAACAGCACCGGCTCTTGTTCTACTATGCCAATAAGAGACCGAAGCCACTTCATGTTTAAGCTTCGGATGTCATGACCATCCAAAGTCACCTAGAGTCAAAGTGTTAAATGTGTTTTTACACAAAAGTTGTTCAATCTTCCACTTACATTCAGCATTTTATGTCCAAAAAACAACCCTCACCATTCCGTGTTTTGGGTCATAAAACCTTTGGATGAGTTGGACTGCCGTGCTTTTTCCTGAGCCGCTCGCACCAACAAAAGCAGTGGTTTCACTTGCCTTCACCTGCATGCTTAGATCATTTAAAATCTGAAAAAGGGTTCTCTACTGTAGTTATATAAACGATACATGAAGCCTACATTAGATTTCTGGGGTTGGAACAACTTTTACCTGGACCTCAGGTCGAGATGGGTAGTAGAATGAGACGTTATGGAACTCGATATCACCTTTCACTCTGTCTAATATATGGCCATCATCTGAAAAACAGTTGATTTGGGGTTCCTGCAAACACAAAATGATGGAAGTTATTGTGTGAATCCTGAGCAAACCAAGCAACAGAATGTTAAAGTCACAGAGTACGCAGTGATGTCAGAGCCATGGTTTCTGAGAAAATAGAACAGGACTTAGTTCACATAGCTGACTTTAAGCAGCCATTGTTAGTTCAATCGTATGTTCAATGCTCGATCCACGACCCCCTAGACTTCAGCCAGCTGCAGAACAGTAGAAATAATGATTCAATCAGAAGCTGATTATACCCTGTCGATAGTTTCAAAGATGGTCTTTGCAGCTGCCCGGCCTGAAGCAAAGGCCTCTAAGCAAGGTGAGGCCTGGCCCAGATTCATGGCTGCTATAAGTACGCCAAAAAACACCTGGAAAGGTAAACAATATTTAGATTGGGGTCTCTAAAAAAAAAGGTAAAATACCTCTTTTTTCTTTGACACACCTGAATAAGAGTCCCAGGTGAGAGCTCCTGGGTGTCGATAACCAGCTTTGATCCGTACCAAAAAGCCAAAGCGTAACACAAGAAAATGATGCACCACAGATATCCTTGGAAGACTCCGATGATGGCACCTTTTTTGACTCCCCAGTTCTGAGCTTCCACAAGGTTTTGGTCGTACCTGGAAACGTTTATACTTCTCAACTCCATGTGCATTTGCTGAAAAGTGACTCACGTACCTTTCAGTCTCCTTCTCCTCGCCACCAAAGGCTGCCACTGTTCTGATGGCTGACAACACTTCGTCTGCCACTGCTCCCGCCTTGGCATAGGCCTTCAGCTCTCGTCCTGTTAGCTTTGCCACAGCCTACAAAAGAAATCACACCGAAAATGGAAAGTGTATTTTAAAGAGATAATACGTCAGTGTTTGAGCCACAACTGCACCATCGCCATCAGTCCAGCAGCTACTCCAATCAGGGGGCTCACGGCAATGACAACCAATGTCAGCTTCCAGCCGCCGATGAAGCCCACCATGAAGCCAAACACAAATGTGGAGATCCTCTCAATGAAGATAGACACTTGGTCGGCGATGGCGTGATTGAGCTTGTTGATATCACTGAGAGGGAGCAGAACAAGAAGCTGTGTAAGCAGACCACCGTACACACTGACATCAGCCTGATGGCCAACTCAACGCCTCACTCAGATAATCTGGTGTTCAGTTCGCCAACCGAGTTGCAGTCAAACCATCCCATCTCCATTTGCATTACTTTGCGGAAATAAGTCTTGCGGATTCTTTGGGTCTGTCTCGCAGCGGCCAAAACCCAGAAGACAATCTGGAGGATTGGAAATCACATTTGAAGTCAGATCCAATCATGACATTTGTGCTTGACTCAGAGGGCAGAGTGTACTCACTTGAAAATAACAAAGAAAGAGAACACCTAGTCCAATTCCAATGTAGTAATATGCAAACATGGTCATCTGTGCTTCAATATCCACCCTGTCAAAAAAGTGCAATTCATAACTTATAGAACCCCGATTGTGCCAAACTGACTTTTACATGCTTAACTATTTGTGGTCACTGTTTGTCAGCACCAAAAATTAGAAGAATCTATAATCGCCATCACTCTAGACAGCTGAGGAGACTAAATAGCTTCTTTTAGAGTTACGTATTTTACAGAATATATAAAAACTATTCTTCCTCACAGAAATTATACCACCTTTGACCTACACTAGATGAGCCTGCCGTGTGTACGTAGCCTGCACTTCACGCAGGATAGTGCTGGGGGGGAAAAGCAGGCTTGTCTACAAACCCCGTTTCCATATGAGTTGGGAAATTGTGTTAGATGTAAATATAAACAGAATACAATGATTTGCAAATCCTTTTCAAGCCATATTCAGTTGAATATGCTACAAAGACAACATATTTCATGTTCAAACTCATAAACATTTTTTTTTTTTTGCAAATAATAATTAACTTTAGAATTTGATGCCAGCAACACGTGACAGTTGAGGAATGCTCATCAAACACTTATTTGGAACATCCCACAGGTGTGCAGGCTAATTGGGAACAGGTGGGTGCCATGATTGGCTATAAAAACAGCTTCCCAAAAGATGCTCAGTCTTTCACAAGAAAGGATGGGGCGAGGTACACCCCTTTGTCCACAACTGTGTGAGCAAATATTCAAAACAGTTTAAGAACAACGTTTCTCAAAGTGACATTGCAAGAAATTTAGGGATTTCAACATCTACGCTCCATAATATCATCAAAAGGTTCAGAGAATCTGGAGAAATCACTCCACGTAAGCGGCATGGCCGGGAAGCAACATTGAATGACCGTGACCTTCAATCCCTCAGATGGCATTGTATCAAAAACTGACATCAATCTCCAAAGGATATCACCACATGGGCTCAGGAACACTTCAGAAAACCACTCTCACTAAATACAGTTTGTCGCTACATCTGTAAGTGCAAGTTAAAGCTCTACTATGCAAAGCGAAAGCCATTTATCAACAACATCCAGAAACGCCGCCGGCTTCTCTGGGTCCGAACTCAACTAAGATGGACTGATGCAAAGTGGAAAAGTGTTCTGTGGTCTGACAAGTCCACATTTCAAATTGTTTTTGGAAATATTCGACATTGTGTCATCCGGACCAAAGGGGAAGTGAACCATCCAGACTGTTATCGACGCAAAGTGTAAAACCCAGCATGTGTGATGGTATGGGGGTGCATTAGTGCCCAAGGCGTGGGTAACTTACACATCTGTGAAGGCACCATTAATGCTGAAAAGTACATACAGCTTTTGGAACAACATATGTTGTCATCCAAACACCGTCTTTTTCGGGATGGGTAAAATTTTGAAAAAAACTTACAAAATTAAAATAAGCCACTGGGAACTGATTTTTAATGGTTTTAACCCTTCTGAAATTGTGATAATGTTCCGCTTTAATGCTTAAAGGTACATACAGGTTTTGGAACAACATATGCTGCCATCATTTTCATGGACGCCCCTGCTTATTTCAGCAAGACAATGCCAAGCCACATTCAGCACGTGTTACAACAGCGTGGTTTCATAGTAAAAGAGTATGGGTACTTTCCTGGCCCGCCTGCAGTCCAGACCTGTCTCCCATGGAAAATGTGTGGCGCATTATGAAGTGTAAAATATGACAGCGGAGACCCCGGACTGTTGAACGACTGAAGCTCTACATAAAACAAGAATGGGAAATAATTCCACTTTCAGAGCTTCAACAATTAGTTTCCTCAGTTCCCAAACCTTTATTGAGTATTGTTAAAAGAAAAGGTGATGTAACACAGTGGTGAACATGCCCTTTCCCAACTACTTTGGCACGTGTTGCAGCCATGAAATTCTAAGTTTATTATTACTTGCAAAAAATAAAATAAAGTTTATGAGTTTGAACATCAAATATGTTGTCTTTGTAGCATATTCAACTGAATATGGCTTGAAAAGGATTTGCAAATCATTGTATTCTGTTTATATTTACATCTAACACCATTTCCCAACTCATATGGAAACAGGGTTTGTACATGATATGAAAGTCTGGAGCTCGGTCAAATATCTGTCAGATATGTGGGAGCTGCAGGTTTTTTTTCTTCAGAGAATAAGATAACCTAGCATGATGTTGCTGTTAAAATGTATGCTGCTAGCAACGTAGCACATTTAGCTCGGCTAACGTTGCTAACATATCCATAGTTCCTCTCCCACTTCTTTGTGCAACGTTGTTGAAGCTGATTCATCCATCCTTCTACACAAAAGTGCACACACGTACTCTCATTAGCATTAAAGCTAAAGCTACACAAAAGAGTGTGGCTAAATCCAAGCGTCAACGCTAGATTTTCACCAACTTTTCACTTTTGGACAAAGTGACTTTCAAAAGACGTCCGTCAGTGAAGTAAGAGTGAGTGATGACAAGAATGTAAACAGTGCAGGTACTTAAAGTGTCAACTTAAAGTGACACAACTTACAGTCTTTTAAGATTTGAGCTTTCTCTTGGCCAAAAAATTGAGTTAAAAGCATCATTCATTGGAGTAGAAAATGTTACTCTCAACACCGTAAGATCTGACAGAAATGTTCCGTCTTACACGCGAGCGTTAGCTAATAGCTAATAGCTCAAATGCGTATTTCAGAGTTTCAATCAGGACATTTTTCGGGAAATGTTGGATCCATTTCTTTTCACATGACTAATAATCAATCATATTTTGAAATGGACTCACCCACAGTAAATTAACTCACCCACAGTCAATTAACTCACCCACAGTAAATTAAGTCACCCACAGTAAATGAACTCACCCACAGTAAATGAACTCACCCACAGTAAATTAAGTCACCCACAGTAAATGAACTCACCCACAGTAAATGAACTCACCCACAGTAAATTAACTCACCCACAGTAAATTAACTCACCCACAGTAAATTAACTCACCCACAGTAAATGAACTCACCCACAGTAAATGAACTCACCCACAGTAAATGAACTCACCCACAGTAAATTAACTCACCCACAGTCAATTAACTCACCCACAGTAAATGGACTCACCCACAGTAAATGAACTCACCCACAGTAAATTAACTCACCCACAGTAAATGAACTCACCCACAGTAAATTAACTCACCCACAGTCAATGAACTCACCCACAGTAAATGGACTCACCCACAGTAAATTAACTCACCCACAGTAAATGAACTCACCCACAGTAAATGAACTCACCCACAGTAACTCACCCACAGTAAATGAACTCACCCACAGTAAATGAACTCACCCACAGTAAATGAACTCACCCACAGTAAATGAACTCACCCACAGTAAATTAACTCACCCACAGTAAATGAACTCACCCACAGTAAATTAACTCACCCACAGTAAATTAAGTCACCCACAGTCAATTAACTCACCCACAGTAAATGAACTCACCCACAGTAAATTAACTCACCCACAGTAAATTAACTCACCCACAGTAAATTAACTCACCCACAGTAAATTAACTCACCCACAGTCAATTAACTCACCCACAGTAAATTAAGTCACCCACAGTAAATGAACTAACCCACAGTAAATGAACTCACCCACAGTAAATGAACTCACCCACAGTAAATTAACTCACCCACAGTAAATTAACTCACCCACAGTAAATGAACTCACCCACAGTAAATTAAGTCACCCACAGTAAATTAAGTCACCCACAGTAAATGAACTCACCCACAGTAAATGAACTCACCCACAGTAAATGAACTCACCCACAGTAAATTAACTCACCCACAGTAAATTAACTCACCCACAGTAAATTAACTCACCCACAGTAAATTAAGTCACCCACAGTAAATTAACTCACCCACGGTAAATGAACTCACCCACAGTAAATGAACTCACCCACAGTAAATTAAGTCACCCACAGTAAATGAACTCACCCACAGTAAATTAACTCACCCACAGTAAATGAACTCACCCACAGTAAATTAACTCACCCACAGTAAATTAACTCACCGACAGTAAATGGACTCACCCACAGTAAATGAACTCACCCACAGTAAATTAACTCACCCACAGTAAATTAACTCACCCACAGTAAATTAACTCACCCACAGTCAATGAACTCACCCACAGTAAATGAACTCACCCACAGTAAATGAACTCACCCACAGTAACTCGCCCACAGTAAATTAACTCACCCACAGTCAATTAACTCACCCACAGTAAATGAACTCACCCACAGTAAATGAACTCACCCACAGTAAATGAACTCACCCACAGTAAATTAAGTCACCCACAGTAAATGAACTCACCCACAGTAAATTAACTCACCCACAGTAAATGAACTCACCCACAGTAAATGAACTCACCCACAGTAAATTAACTCACCCACAGTAAATTAACTCACCCACAGTAAATGAACTCACCCACAGTAAATTAACTCACCCACAGTAAATTAACTCACCCACAGTAAATGAACTCACCCACAGTAAATTAACTCACCCACAGTAAATGAACTCACCCACAGTAAATTAACTCACCCACAGTCAATTAACTCACCCACAGTAAATGGACTCACCCACAGTAAATGAACTCACCCACAGTAAATTAACTCACCCACAGTAAATGAACTCACCCACAGTAAATTAACTCACCCACAGTCAATGAACTCACCCACAGTAAATGGACTCACCCACAGTAAATTAACTCACCCACAGTAAATGAACTCACCCACAGTAAATGAACTCACCCACAGTAACTCACCCACAGTAAATTAACTCACCCACAGTAAATGAACTCACCCACAGTAAATGAACTCACCCACAGTAAATGAACTCACCCACAGTAAATGAACTCACCCACAGTAAATTAACTCACCCACAGTAAATGAACTCACCCACAGTAAATTAACTCACCCACAGTAAATTAAGTCACCCACAGTCAATTAACTCACCCACAGTAAATGAACTCACCCACAGTAAATGAACTCACCCACAGTAAATTAACTCACCCACAGTAAATTAACTCACCCACAGTAAATTAACTCACCCACAGTCAATTAACTCACCCACAGTAAATTAAGTCACCCACAGTAAATGAACTAACCCACAGTAAATGAACTCACCCACAGTAAATGAACTCACCCACAGTAAATTAACTCACCCACAGTAAATTAACTCACCCACAGTAAATGAACTCACCCACAGTAAATTAAGTCACCCACAGTAAATTAAGTCACCCACAGTAAATGAACTCACCCACAGTAAATGAACTCACCCACAGTAAATGAACTCACCCACAGTAAATTAACTCACCCACAGTAAATTAACTCACCCACAGTAAATTAACTCACCCACAGTAAATTAAGTCACCCACAGTAAATTAACTCACCCACGGTAAATGAACTCACCCACAGTAAATGAACTCACCCACAGTAAATTAAGTCACCCACAGTAAATGAACTCACCCACAGTAAATTAACTCACCCACAGTAAATGAACTCACCCACAGTAAATTAACTCACCCACAGTCAATTAACTCACCGACAGTAAATGGACTCACCCACAGTAAATGAACTCACCCACAGTAAATTAAGTCACCCACAGTAAATGAACTCACCCACAGTAAATTAACTCACCCACAGTAAATTAACTCACCCACAGTAAATTAACTCACCCACAGTAAATTAACTCACCCACAGTAAATTAACTCACCCACAGTAAATTAACTCACCCACAGTCAATTAACTCACCCACAGTAAATGGACTCACCCACAGTAAATTAACTCACCCACAGTAAATTAACTCACCCACAGTAAATTAACTCACCCACAGTCAATGAACTCACCCACAGTAAATGAACTCACCCACAGTAAATGAACTCACCCACAGTAACTCACCCACAGTAAATTAACTCACCCACAGTCAATTAACTCAACCACAGTAAATGAACTCACCCACAGTAAATGAACTCACCCACAGTAAATGAACTCACCCACAGTAACTCACCCACAGTAAATTAACTCACCCACAGTAAATGAACTCACCCACAGTAAATTAACTCACCCACAGTAAATTAAGTCACCCACAGTCAATTAACTCACCCACAGTAAATGAACTCACCCACAGTAAATGAACTCACCCACAGTAAATTAAGTCACCCACAGTAAATGAACTCACCCACAGTAAATGAACTCACCCACAGTAAATTAACTCACCCACAGTAAATTAACTCACCCACAGTAAATGAACTCACCCACAGTAAATTAACTCACCCACAGTAAATGAACTCACCCACAGTAAATTAACTCACCCACAGTCAATTAACTCACCCACAGTAAATGGACTCACCCACAGTAAATGAACTCACCCACAGTAAATTAACTCACCCACAGTAAATGAACTCACCCACAGTAAATTAACTCACCCACAGTCAATGAACTCACCCACAGTAAATGGACTCACCCACAGTAAATTAACTCACCCACAGTAAATGAACTCACCCACAGTAAATGAACTCACCCACAGTAACTCACCCACAGTAAATTAACTCACCCACAGTCAATTAACTCACCCACAGTAAATGAACTCACCCACAGTAAATGAACTCACCCACAGTAAATGAACTCACCCACAGTAAATGAACTCACCCACAGTAAATTAACTCACCCACAGTAAATGAACTCACCCACAGTAAATTAACTCACCCACAGTAAATTAAGTCACCCACAGTCAATTAACTCACCCACAGTAAATGAACTCACCCACAGTAAATGAACTCACCCACAGTAAATTAACTCACCCACAGTAAATTAACTCACCCACAGTAAATTAACTCACCCACAGTCAATTAACTCACCCACAGTAAATGAACTCACCCACAGTAAATTAACTCACCCACAGTAAATGAACTCACCCACAGTAAATTAACTCACCCACAGTAAATTAACTCACCCACAGTAAATTAACTCACCCACAGTAAATGAACTCACCCACAGTAAATTAAGTCACCCACAGTAAATGAACTCACCCACAGTAAATGAACTCACCCACAGTAAATGAACTCACCCACAGTAAATTAACTCACCCACAGTAAATTAACTCACCCACAGTAAATTAACTCACCCACAGTTAATTAAGTCACCCACAGTAAATTAACTCACCCACGGTAAATGAACTCACCCACAGTAAATGAACTCACCCACAGTAAATTAAGTCACCCACAGTAAATGAACTCACCCACAGTAAATTAACTCACCCACAGTAAATGAACTCACCCACAGTAAATTAACTCACCCACAGTCAATTAACTCACCGACAGTAAATGGACTCACCCACAGTAAATGAACTCACCCACAGTAAATTAACTCACCCACAGTAAATGAACTCACCCACAGTAAATTAACTCACCCACAGTCAATGAACTCACCCACAGTAAATGAACTCACCCACAGTAAATGAACTCACCCACAGTAACTCGCCCACAGTAAATTAACTCACCCACAGTCAATTAACTCACCCACAGTAAATGAACTCACCCACAGTAAATGAACTCACCCACAGTAAATGAACTCACCCACAGTAAATTAAGTCACCCACAGTAAATGAACTCACCCACAGTAAATTAACTCACCCACAGTAAATGAACTCACCCACAGTAAATGAACTCACCCACAGTAAATGAACTCACCCACAGTAAATTAACTCACCCACAGTAAATTAACTCACCCACAGTAAATTAACTCACCCACAGTAAATGAACTCACCCACAGTAAATTAAGTCACCCACAGTAAATGAACTCACCCACAGTAAACTAACTCACCCACAGTAAATTAACTCACCCACAGTAAATTAACTCACCCACAGTAAATTAACTCACCCACAGTAAATGAACTCACCCACAGTAAATTAACTCACCCACAGTAAATTAAGTCACCCACAGTCAATTAACTCACCCACAGTAAATGAACTCACCCACAGTAAATGAACTCACCCACAGTAAATTAAGTCACCCACAGTAAATGAACTCACCCACAGTAAATTAACTCACCCACAGTAAATTAACTCACCCACAGTAAATTAACTCACCCACAGTAAATTAACTCACTCACAGTAAATGAACTCACCCACAGTAAATTAACTCACCCACAGTAAATTAAGTCACCCACAGTCAATTAACTCACCCACAGTAAATGAACTCACCCACAGTAAATTAAGTCACCCACAGTAAATGAACTCACCCACAGTAAATGAACTCACCCACAGTAAATGAACTCACCCACAGTAAATTAACTCACCCACAGTAAATTAACTCACCCACAGTAAATGAACTCACCCACAGTAAATGAACTCACCCACAGTAAATTAAGTCACCCACAGTAAATGAACTCACCCACAGCAAATTAACTCACCCACAGTAAATTAACTCACCCACAGTAAATTAACTCACCCACAGTAAATTAACTCACCCACAGTAAATTAACTCACCCACAGTCAATTAACTCACCCACAGTAAATGGACTGACCCACAGTAAATTAACTCACCCACAGTAAATTAACTCACCCACAGTAAATTAACTCACCCACAGTCAATGAACTCACCCACAGTAAATGAACTCACCCACAGTAAATGAACTCACCCACAGTAACTCACCCACAGTAAATTAACTCACCCACAGTCAATTAACTCAACCACAGTAAATGAACTCACCCACAGTAAATGAACTCACCCACAGTAAATGAACTCACCCACAGTAACTCACCCACAGTAAATTAACTCACCCACAGTAAATGAACTCACCCACAGTAAATTAACTCACCCACAGTAAATTAAGTCACCCACAGTCAATTAACTCACCCACAGTAAATGAACTCACCCACAGTAAATGAACTCACCCACAGTAAATTAAGTCACCCACAGTAAATGAACTCACCCACAGCAAATTAACTCACCCACAGTAAATTAACTCACCCACAGTAAATTAACTCACCCACAGTAAATTAACTCACCCACAGTAAATGAACTCACCCACAGTAAATGAACTCACCCACAGTAAATTAAGTCACCCACAGTAAATGAACTCACCCACAGCAAATTAACTCACCCACAGTAAATTAACTCACCCACAGTAAATTAACTCACCCACAGTAAATTAACTCACCCACAGTAAATTAACTCACCCACAGTCAATTAACTCACCCACAGTAAATGGACTGACCCACAGTAAATTAACTCACCCACAGTAAATTAACTCACCCACAGTAAATTAACTCACCCACAGTCAATGAACTCACCCACAGTAAATGAACTCACCCACAGTAAATGAACTCACCCACAGTAACTCACCCACAGTAAATTAACTCACCCACAGTCAATTAACTCAACCACAGTAAATGAACTCACCCACAGTAAATGAACTCACCCACAGTAAATGAACTCACCCACAGTAACTCACCCACAGTAAATTAACTCACCCACAGTAAATGAACTCACCCACAGTAAATTAACTCACCCACAGTAAATTAAGTCACCCACAGTCAATTAACTCACCCACAGTAAATGAACTCACCCACAGTAAATGAACTCACCCACAGTAAATGAACTCACCCACAGTAAATTAACTCACCCACAGTAAATTAACTCACCCACAGTAAATTAACTCACCCACAGTAAATGAACTCACCCACAGTCAATTAACTCACCCACAGTAAATTAAGTCACCCACAGTAAATGAACTCACCCACAGTAAATGAACTCACCCACAGTAAATTAACTCACCCACAGTAAATGAACTCACCCACAGTAAATGAACTCACCCACAGTAAATTAACTCACCCACAGTAAATGAACTCACCCACAGTAAATTAAGTCACCCACAGTAAATTAAGTCACCCACAGTAAATGAACTCACCCACAGTAAATTAACTCACCCACAGTCAATTAACTCACCCACAGTAAATTAAGTCACCCACAGTAAATGAACTCACCCACAGTAAATGAACTCACCCACAGTAAATTAAGTCACCCACAGTAAATGAACTCACCCACAGTAAATGAACTCACCCACAGTAAATTAACTCACCCACAGTAAATTAACTCACCCACAGTAAATTAACTCACCCACAGTAAATGAACTCACCCACAGTAAATTAACTCACCCACAGTAAATGAACTCACCCACAGTAAATTAACTCACCCACAGTCAATTAACTCACCCACAGTAAATGGACTCACCCACAGTAAATGAACTCACCCACAGTAAATTAACTCACCCACAGTAAATGAACTCACCCACAGTAAATGAACTCACCCACAGTAAATTAAGTCACCCACAGTCAATTAACTCACCCACAGTAAATGAACTCACCCACAGTAAATTAAGTCACCCACAGTAAATTAAGTCACCCACAGTAAATGAACTCACCCACAGTAAATGAACTCACCCACAGTAAATTAACTCACCCACAGTAAATTAACTCACCCACAGTAAATTAACTCACCCACAGTAAATGAACTCACCCACAGTAAATTAACTCACCCACAGTAAATGAACTCACCCACAGTAAATTAACTCACCCACAGTCAATTAACTCACCCACAGTAAATGGACTCACCCACAGTAAATGAACTCACCCACAGTAAATTAACTCACCCACAGTAAATGAACTCACCCACAGTAAATTAACTCACCCACAGTCAATGAACTCACCCACAGTAAATGGACTCACCCACAGTAAATTAACTCACCCACAGTAAATGAACTCACCCACAGTAAATGAACTCACCCACAGTAACTCACCCACAGTAAATGAACTCACCCACAGTAAATGAACTCACCCACAGTAAATGAACTCACCCACAGTAAATGAACTCACCCACAGTAAATTAACTCACCCACAGTAAATGAACTCACCCACAGTAAATTAACTCACCCACAGTAAATTAAGTCACCCACAGTCAATTAACTCACCCACAGTAAATGAACTCACCCACAGTAAATTAACTCACCCACAGTAAATTAACTCACCCACAGTAAATTAACTCACCCACAGTAAATTAACTCACCCACAGTCAATTAACTCACCCACAGTAAATTAAGTCACCCACAGTAAATGAACTAACCCACAGTAAATGAACTCACCCACAGTAAATGAACTCACCCACAGTAAATTAACTCACCCACAGTAAATTAACTCACCCACAGTAAATGAACTCACCCACAGTAAATTAAGTCACCCACAGTAAATTAAGTCACCCACAGTAAATGAACTCACCCACAGTAAATGAACTCACCCACAGTAAATGAACTCACCCACAGTAAATTAACTCACCCACAGTAAATTAACTCACCCACAGTAAATTAACTCACCCACAGTAAATTAAGTCACCCACAGTAAATTAACTCACCCACGGTAAATGAACTCACCCACAGTAAATGAACTCACCCACAGTAAATTAAGTCACCCACAGTAAATGAACTCACCCACAGTAAATTAACTCACCCACAGTAAATGAACTCACCCACAGTAAATTAACTCACCCACAGTAAATTAACTCACCGACAGTAAATGGACTCACCCACAGTAAATGAACTCACCCACAGTAAATTAACTCACCCACAGTAAATTAACTCACCCACAGTAAATTAACTCACCCACAGTCAATGAACTCACCCACAGTAAATGAACTCACCCACAGTAAATGAACTCACCCACAGTAACTCGCCCACAGTAAATTAACTCACCCACAGTCAATTAACTCACCCACAGTAAATGAACTCACCCACAGTAAATGAACTCACCCACAGTAAATGAACTCACCCACAGTAAATTAAGTCACCCACAGTAAATGAACTCACCCACAGTAAATTAACTCACCCACAGTAAATGAACTCACCCACAGTAAATGAACTCACCCACAGTAAATTAACTCACCCACAGTAAATTAACTCACCCACAGTAAATGAACTCACCCACAGTAAATTAACTCACCCACAGTAAATTAACTCACCCACAGTAAATGAACTCACCCACAGTAAATTAACTCACCCACAGTAAATGAACTCACCCACAGTAAATTAACTCACCCACAGTCAATTAACTCACCCACAGTAAATGGACTCACCCACAGTAAATGAACTCACCCACAGTAAATTAACTCACCCACAGTAAATGAACTCACCCACAGTAAATTAACTCACCCACAGTCAATGAACTCACCCACAGTAAATGGACTCACCCACAGTAAATTAACTCACCCACAGTAAATGAACTCACCCACAGTAAATGAACTCACCCACAGTAACTCACCCACAGTAAATTAACTCACCCACAGTAAATGAACTCACCCACAGTAAATGAACTCACCCACAGTAAATGAACTCACCCACAGTAAATGAACTCACCCACAGTAAATTAACTCACCCACAGTAAATGAACTCACCCACAGTAAATTAACTCACCCACAGTAAATTAAGTCACCCACAGTCAATTAACTCACCCACAGTAAATGAACTCACCCACAGTAAATGAACTCACCCACAGTAAATTAACTCACCCACAGTAAATTAACTCACCCACAGTAAATTAACTCACCCACAGTCAATTAACTCACCCACAGTAAATTAAGTCACCCACAGTAAATGAACTAACCCACAGTAAATGAACTCACCCACAGTAAATGAACTCACCCACAGTAAATTAACTCACCCACAGTAAATTAACTCACCCACAGTAAATGAACTCACCCACAGTAAATTAAGTCACCCACAGTAAATTAAGTCACCCACAGTAAATGAACTCACCCACAGTAAATGAACTCACCCACAGTAAATGAACTCACCCACAGTAAATTAACTCACCCACAGTAAATTAACTCACCCACAGTAAATTAACTCACCCACAGTAAATTAAGTCACCCACAGTAAATTAACTCACCCACGGTAAATGAACTCACCCACAGTAAATGAACTCACCCACAGTAAATTAAGTCACCCACAGTAAATGAACTCACCCACAGTAAATTAACTCACCCACAGTAAATGAACTCACCCACAGTAAATTAACTCACCCACAGTCAATTAACTCACCGACAGTAAATGGACTCACCCACAGTAAATGAACTCACCCACAGTAAATTAACTCACCCACAGTAAATGAACTCACCCACAGTAAATTAACTCACCCACAGTCAATGAACTCACCCACAGTAAATGAACTCACCCACAGTAAATGAACTCACCCACAGTAACTCGCCCACAGTAAATTAACTCACCCACAGTCAATTAACTCACCCACAGTAAATGAACTCACCCACAGTAAATGAACTCACCCACAGTAAATGAACTCACCCACAGTAAATTAAGTCACCCACAGTAAATGAACTCACCCACAGTAAATTAACTCACCCACAGTAAATGAACTCACCCACAGTAAATGAACTCACCCACAGTAAATTAACTCACCCACAGTAAATGAACTCACCCACAGTAAATTAACTCACCCACAGTAAATGAACTCACCCACAGTAAATGAACTCACCCACAGTAAATTAAGTCACCCACAGTAAATGAACTCACCCACAGTAAATTAACTCACCCACAGTAAATTAACTCACCCACAGTAAATTAACTCACCCACAGTAAATGAACTCACCCACAGTAAATGAACTCACCCACAGTAAATTAAGTCACCCACAGTCAATTAACTCACCCACAGTAAATGAACTCACCCACAGTAAATTAAGTCACCCACAGTAAATTAAGTCACCCACAGTAAATGAACTCACCCACAGTAAATTAACTCACCCACAGTAAATGAACTCACCCACAGTAAATGAACTCACCCACAGTAAATGAACTCACCCACAGTAAATGAACTCACCCACAGTAAATTAACTCACCCACAGTAAATTAACTCACCCACAGTAAATGAACTCACCCACAGTAAATGAACTCACCCACAGTAAATTAAGTCACCCACAGTAAATGAACTCACCCACAGTAAATTAACTCACCCACAGTAAATTAACTCACCCACAGTAAATTAACTCACCCACAGTAAATTAACTCACCCACAGTAAATTAACTCACCCACAGTAAATTAACTCACCCACAGTCAATTAACTCACCCACAGTAAATGGACTCACCCACAGTAAATTAACTCACCCACAGTAAATTAACTCACCCACAGTAAATGAACTCACCCACAGTCAATGAACTCACCCACAGTAAATGAACTCACCCACAGTAAATGAACTCACCCACAGTAACTCACCCACAGTAAATTAACTCACCCACAGTCAATTAACTCAACCACAGTAAATGAACTCACCCACAGTAAATGAACTCACCCACAGTAAATGAACTCACCCACAGTAACTCACCCACAGTAAATTAACTCACCCACAGTAAATGAACTCACCCACAGTAAATTAACTCACCCACAGTAAATTAAGTCACCCACAGTCAATTAACTCACCCACAGTAAATGAACTCACCCACAGTAAATGAACTCACCCACAGTAAATTAAGTCACCCACAGTAAATGAACTCACCCACAGTAAATGAACTCACCCACAGTAAATTAACTCACCCACAGTAAATTAACTCACCCACAGTAAATTAACTCACCCACAGTAAATGAACTCACCCACAGTAAATTAACTCACCCACAGTAAATGAACTCACCCACAGTAAATTAACTCACCCACAGTCAATTAACTCACCCACAGTAAATGGACTCACCCACAGTAAATGAACTCACCCACAGTAAATTAACTCACCCACAGTAAATGAACTCACCCACAGTAAATTAACTCACCCACAGTCAATGAACTCACCCACAGTAAATGGACTCACCCACAGTAAATTAACTCACCCACAGTAAATGAACTCACCCACAGTAAATGAACTCACCCACAGTAACTCACCCACAGTAAATTAACTCACCCACAGTCAATTAACTCACCCACAGTAAATGAACTCACCCACAGTAAATGAACTCACCCACAGTAAATGAACTCACCCACAGTAAATGAACTCACCCACAGTAAATTAACTCACCCACAGTAAATGAACTCACCCACAGTAAATTAACTCACCCACAGTAAATTAAGTCACCCACAGTCAATTAACTCACCCACAGTAAATGAACTCACCCACAGTAAATGAACTCACCCACAGTAAATTAACTCACCCACAGTAAATTAACTCACCCACAGTAAATTAACTCACCCACAGTCAATTAACTCACCCACAGTAAATTAAGTCACCCACAGTAAATGAACTAACCCACAGTAAATGAACTCACCCACAGTAAATGAACTCACCCACAGTAAATTAACTCACCCACAGTAAATTAACTCACCCACAGTAAATGAACTCACCCACAGTAAATTAAGTCACCCACAGTAAATGAACTCACCCACAGTAAATGAACTCACCCACAGTAAATGAACTCACCCACAGTAAATTAACTCACCCACAGTAAATTAACTCACCCACAGTAAATTAACTCACCCACAGTAAATTAAGTCACCCACAGTAAATTAACTCACCCACGGTAAATGAACTCACCCACAGTAAATGAACTCACCCACAGTAAATTAAGTCACCCACAGTAAATGAACTCACCCACAGTAAATTAACTCACCCACAGTAAATGAACTCACCCACAGTAAATTAACTCACCCACAGTCAATTAACTCACCGACAGTAAATGGACTCACCCACAGTAAATGAACTCACCCACAGTAAATTAACTCACCCACAGTAAATGAACTCACCCACAGTAAATTAACTCACCCACAGTCAATGAACTCACCCACAGTAAATGAACTCACCCACAGTAAATGAACTCACCCACAGTAACTCGCCCACAGTAAATTAACTCACCCACAGTCAATTAACTCACCCACAGTAAATGAACTCACCCACAGTAAATGAACTCACCCACAGTAAATGAACTCACCCACAGTAAATTAAGTCACCCACAGTAAATGAACTCACCCACAGTAAATTAACTCACCCACAGTAAATGAACTCACCCACAGTAAATGAACTCACCCACAGTAAATGAACTCACCCACAGTAAATTAACTCACCCACAGTAAATTAACTCACCCACAGTAAATTAACTCACCCACAGTAAATGAACTCACCCACAGTAAATTAAGTCACCCACAGTAAATGAACTCACCCACAGTAAACTAACTCACCCACAGTAAATTAACTCACCCACAGTAAATTAACTCACCCACAGTAAATTAACTCACCCACAGTAAATGAACTCACCCACAGTAAATTAACTCACCCACAGTAAATTAAGTCACCCACAGTCAATTAACTCACCCACAGTAAATGAACTCACCCACAGTAAATGAACTCACCCACAGTAAATTAAGTCACCCACAGTAAATGAACTCACCCACAGTAAATTAACTCACCCACAGTAAATTAACTCACCCACAGTAAATTAACTCACCCACAGTAAATTAACTCACTCACAGTAAATGAACTCACCCACAGTAAATTAACTCACCCACAGTAAATTAAGTCACCCACAGTCAATTAACTCACCCACAGTAAATGAACTCACCCACAGTAAATTAAGTCACCCACAGTAAATGAACTCACCCACAGTAAATGAACTCACCCACAGTAAATGAACTCACCCACAGTAAATTAACTCACCCACAGTAAATTAACTCACCCACAGTAAATGAACTCACCCACAGTAAATGAACTCACCCACAGTAAATTAAGTCACCCACAGTAAATGAACTCACCCACAGTAAATTAACTCACCCACAGTAAATTAACTCACCCACAGTAAATTAACTCACCCACAGTAAATTAACTCACCCACAGTAAATTAACTCACCCACAGTAAATTAACTCACCCACAGTCAATTAACTCACCCACAGTAAATGGACTGACCCACAGTAAATTAACTCACCCACAGTAAATTAACTCACCCACAGTAAATTAACTCACCCACAGTCAATGAACTCACCCACAGTAAATGAACTCACCCACAGTAAATGAACTCACCCACAGTAACTCACCCACAGTAAATTAACTCACCCACAGTCAATTAACTCAACCACAGTAAATGAACTCACCCACAGTAAATGAACTCACCCACAGTAAATGAACTCACCCACAGTAACTCACCCACAGTAAATTAACTCACCCACAGTAAATGAACTCACCCACAGTAAATTAACTCACCCACAGTAAATTAAGTCACCCACAGTCAATTAACTCACCCACAGTAAATGAACTCACCCACAGTAAATGAACTCACCCACAGTAAATTAACTCACCCACAGTAAATTAACTCACCCACAGTAAATTAACTCACCCACAGTAAATTAACTCACCCACAGTAAATTAACTCACCCACAGTCAATTAACTCACCCACAGTAAATTAAGTCACCCACAGTAAATGAACTCACCCACAGTAAATGAACTCACCCACAGTAAATTAACTCACCCACAGTAAATGAACTCACCCACAGTAAATTAACTCACCCACAGTAAATTAACTCACCCACAGTAAATGAACTCACCCACAGTAAATTAAGTCACCCACAGTAAATTAAGTCACCCACAGTAAATGAACTCACCCACAGTAAATTAACTCACCCACAATAAATTAACTCACCCAGAGTAAATTAACTCACCCACAGTAAATTAAGTCACCCACAGTAAATTAACTCACCCACAGTAAATTAAGTCACCCACAGTAAATGAACTCACCCACAGTAAATTAACTCACCCACAGTAAATCAAGTCACCCACAGTAAATTAAGTCACCCACAGTAAATGAACTCACCCACAGTAAACTAACTCACCCACAGTAAATGAACTCACCCACAGTAAATTAACTCACCCACAGTAAATTAACTCACCCACGGTAAATGGACTCACCCACAGTAAATTAAGTCACCCACAGTAAATTAAGTCACCCACAGCAAATGAACTCACCCACAGGAAATTAAGTCACCCACAGTAAATTAAGTCACCCACAGTAAATGAACTCACCCACAGTAAATTAAGTCACCCACAGTAAATTAAGTCACCCACAGTAAATTAACTCACCCACAGTAAATTAACTCACCCACAGTAAATTAAGTCACCCACAGTAAATTAAGTCACCCACAGTAAATGAACTCACCCACAGTAAATTAACTCACCCACAGTAAATTAAGTCACCCACAGTAAATTAAGTCACCCACAGTAAATGAACTCACCCACAGTAAACTAACTCACCCACAGTAAATTAACTCACCCACAGTAAATTAACTCACCCACAGTAAATTAACTCACCCACGGTAAATGGACTCACCCACAGTAAATTAAGTCACCCACAGTAAATTAACTCACCCACAGTAAATGGACTCACCCACAGTAAATTAACTCACCCACAGTAAATTAACTCACCCACGGTAAATGGACTCACCCACAGTAAATTAAGTCACCCACAGTAGATTAACTCACCCACAGTAAATGGACTCACCCACAGTAAATTAACTCACTCACAGTAAATTAACTCACCCACAGTAAATGAACTCACCCACAGTAAATGGACTCACCCACAGTAAATTAACTTACCTCCAGTAAATTAAGTCACCCACAGTAAATGAACTCACCCACAGTAAATGGACTCACCCACAGTAAATTAACTCACCCACAGTAAATGAACTCACCCACAGTAAACTAACTCACCCACAGTAAATGAACTCACCCACAGTAAATGAACTCACCCACAGAAAATTAACTCACCCACAGTAAATGGACTCACCCACAGTAAATTAACTCACCCACAGTAAATTAACTCACCCACAGTAAATTAAGTCACCCACAGTAAATTAAGTCATCCACAGTAAATGAACTCACCCACAGTAAATTAAGTCACCCAAAGTAAATGAACTCACCCACAGTAAATGGACTCACCCACAGTAAATTAACTTACCCACAGTAAATTAAGTCACCCACAGTAAATTAACTCACCCACAGTAAATTAACTTACCCACAGTAAATTAAGTCACCCACAGTAAATTAACTCACCCACAGTAAATGAACTCACCCACAGTAAACTAACTCACCCACAGTAAATGAACTCACCCACAGTAAATGAACTCACCCACAGTAAATTAACTCACACACAGTAAATGAACTCACCCACAGTAAATGAACTCACCCACAGTAAATGAACTCACCCACAGTAAATTAACTCACCCACAGTAAATGAACTCACCCACAGTAAATTAAGTCACCCACAGTAAATTAAGTCACCCACAGTAAATGAACTCACCCACAGTAAATTAACTCACCCACAATAAATTAACTCACCCAGAGTAAATTAACTCACCCACAGTAAATTAAGTCACCCACAGTAAATTAACTCACCCACAGTAAATTAAGTCACCCACAGTAAATGAACTCACCCACAGTAAATTAACTCACCCACAGTAAATCAAGTCACCCACAGTAAATTAAGTCACCCACAGTAAATGAACTCACCCACAGTAAACTAACTCACCCACAGTAAATTAACTCACCCACAGTAAATTAACTCACCCACGGTAAATGGACTCACCCACAGTAAATTAAGTCACCCACAGTAAATTAAGTCACCCACAGTAAATGAACTCACCCACAGGAAATTAAGTCACCCACAGTAAATTAAGTCACCCACAGTAAATGAACTCACCCACAGTAAATTAAGTCACCCACAGTAAATTAAGTCACCCACAGTAAATTAACTCACCCACAGTAAATTAACTCACCCACAGTAAATTAAGTCACCCACAGTAAATTAAGTCACCCACAGTAAATGAACTCACCCACAGTAAATTAACTCACCCACAGTAAATTAAGTCACCCACAGTAAATTAAGTCACCCACAGTAAATGAACTCACCCACAGTAAACTAACTCACCCACAGTAAATTAACTCACCCACAGTAAATTAACTCACCCACAGTAAATTAACTCACCCACGGTAAATGGACTCACCCACAGTAAATTAAGTCACCCACAGTAAATTAACTCACCCACAGTAAATGGACTCACCCACAGTAAATTAACTCACCCACAGTAAATTAACTCACCCACGGTAAATGGACTCACCCACAGTAAATTAAGTCACCCACAGTAAATGGACTCACCCACAGTAAATTAAGTCACCCACAGTAAATGGACTCACCCACAGTAAATTAAGTCACCCACAGTAAATGGACTCACCCACAGTAAATTAACTCACTCACAGTAAATTAACTCACCCACAGTAAATGAACTCACCCACAGTAAATGGACTCACCCACAGTAAATTAACTTACCTACAGTAAATTAAGTCACCCACAGTAAATGAACTCACCCACAGTAAATGGACTCACCCACAGTAAATTAACTCACCCACAGTAAATGAACTCACCCACAGTAAACTAACTCACCCACAGTAAATGAACTCACCCACAGTAAATGAACTCACCCACAGAAAATTAATTCACCCACAGTAAATGGACTCACCCACAGTAAATTAACTCACCCACAGTAAATTAACTCACCCACAGTAAATTAAGTCACCCACAGTAAATTAAGTCATCCACAGTAAATGAACTCACCCACAGTAAATTAAGTCACCCAAAGTAAATGAACTCACCCACAGTAAATGGACTCACCCACAGTAAATTAACTTACCCACAGTAAATTAAGTCACCCACAGTAAATTAACTCACCCACAGTAAATTAACTTACCCACAGTAAATTAAGTCACCCACAGTAAATTAACTCACCCACAGTAAATGAACTCACCCACAGTAAACTAACTCACCCACAGTAAATGAACTCACCCACAGTAAATGAACTCACCCACAGTAAATTAAGTCACCCACAGTAAATGAACTCACCCACAGTAAATGGACTCACCCACAGTAAATTAACTCACCCACAGTAAATTAAGTCACCCACAGTAAATTAACTCACCCACAGTAAATTAACTCACCCACAGTAAATGGACTCACCCACAGTAAATTAACTCACCCACAGTAAATGAACTCACCCACAGTAAATTAAGTCACCCACAGTAAATGAACTCACCCACAGTAAATTAAGTCACCCACAGTAAATGAACTCACCCACAGTAAATGGACTCACCCACAGTAAATTAACTCACCCACAGTAAATTAACTCACCCACAGTAAATTAACTCACCCACAGTAAATGAACTCACCCACAGTCAATGAACTCACCCACAGTAAATGGACTCACCCACAGTAAATTAAGTCACCCACAGTAAATTAAGTCACCCACAGTAAATTAAGTCACCCACAGTAAATTAAGTCACCCACATAAATGGACTCACCCACATAAATGGACTCACCCACAGTAAATTAACTCACCCACAGTAAATTAACTCACCCACAGTAAATGAACTCACCCACAGTCAATGAACTCACCCACAGTAAATTAAGTCACCCACAGTAAATGAACTCACCCACAGTAAATGAACTCACCCACAGTCAATGAACTCACCCACAGTAAATTAAGTCACCCACAGTAAATGAACTCACCCACAGTAACTCACCCACAGTAAATTAACTCACCCACAGTCAATTAACTCACCCACAGTAAATGAACTCACCCACATAAATGGACTCACCCACAGTAAATGGACTCACCCACAGTAAATTAAGTCACCCACATAAATGGACTCACCCACAGTAAATTAAGTCACCCACATAAATGGACTCACCCACAGTAAATGGTGAGGTTGTCAGCCGGTTGATAAATGGATCCATTAGTCCAGTGGATAGTGTTTTGCTGACATGTTTTATTGGGGTCTTTGAGTTGTTGAAGCTCCAGCTCGTAGGCCACAAAGGTGTTGGTCATCATGCCGTAGACCAGGAGCATAAGCGGGGCAGCAGCACCGTGAAGGAGGGCACACACGCTGCCCACCGACATCATGCCAACATCTCTCCAGGTGGCAAATCGGAACTGTGATGCAGAAATGTCCCAAGTACTGGTACAACATTTGTGATGGGATTTAAAGTGGATGAGATTCTACAGACAGAATGATTTAAACCACGGCCACATTTGGAGTGGGAATGAATATGTAATTATTTCTTTTGGCTGACGAAGACACAAAATACACAAAATGGCAAAAGACTTGTGCATAGATATTGATGATGACTGACATTTGATAATTGAGAGTTCAATTCTTGATCACAATTGTTCCCAGGCTTTTGTCTTGTGTCATTTCAGCTCAAAAGACAAACAAATCCATTCTGCCTTCCTAATGTTGCTGGGCTATTATCCATTCATATTGATTGATTAGATGTTGTGTTCATATTGATTGATTAGATGTTGTGTTTTCTACCAGCTGAAAGTATCCAACATCCAGCGTCTTCTCTTCTTTTTTCTCCTTCTTTCCATCCCTGTGAAGCATTGAAGTAGAATAGCAACTGTGCTCTTTATGTAGCTTTCACCAAATCTTCATCTCACAATGTCAACTTACCCTTTCTTTTGGTTTTCTGCAAACAAAAATATCTCTCCTTAGCTTCAAATTAAAACAGCACAAACCTTTGTTTTTGTTTTTGCTTCAATACAATCTTCCTCACCTGCGTGATGTGCTTTAATCTTCACAGTTTTCTTCATGGTGTCTATTCTGAATAGGAAAAAACAAAGAATTCCAATGTTTAATTGTGGGGGTTATCATTTTGAAATGAAAATAACAAAATAGAGGCACATTTATGTTCTGTAAACATCACAACGAGAGCAAGTGTTTTATTTGAATTGAATACAAGTTTATTTATGAAGCGTCTTAAGCCAGAGTGTTGTGCCGTGATGTGAGGTGTGTAAAACATCTGGAAAATTCATACAAAATACAAAAATGATTGCTATAACGGTAAAATGCATAAAATAAAGTCATAAAATAAGAATAACAAATCAGTCAGGGTTTCAGCCACCCTGTTCTCTCTACTTCTTCCATTTCACTCATTCATTTACTACTTGCTCCATTCCTTAGATGAGTTATAATTGGGTTTGCGTTCACAAAGTGTTGCTCTTTAACAATCCGCCCTGTAGTTGTTGTCAAGAAAAATATCGACATGCCAATTAAAAGAAATCCCATAATAATGTAATTGAAATCATTTCAAATCAATGGAATATTAAAATGTACTTTACCTGAAGGTGGCCACTCTTAGTCAATGTGTGCTTTCTTCATAAATAACTCCTGAAGGACTTAATCAGGGAAGCGAGGCCCCTCCTCTACTATTATCTGTAGCCCCATTAAAGTGATAAGGTCCAAGTCAACATCCTGACGTCTGACAGATGTATTTCTAAGACAACATTCATATAAAAGTCATTTACACCTGGCCATGTAAATGTTATTACATGTCTTATAAACCCAGTGGAAACATTTGACATCATGACAAGGTAACATAACACACTTTTCAATTTATGAATTTGTTTTAGTCGTTATCAGAGGGGATCGTAAAAAAAGGGTTTAATGACCGCGGGGACATTAGTTGTGGTGTGGAAGTGCACACACAGGAATGCAGACCTGCAACTGTGTGAAAGAATGTTCTACTTTGGCCATTTCACAGCAAATCACAATGACATCATTCAATTATGTTTAGGTTTGAATCCAGCAAAAAGTCAAGCCCCACTTACCTCACAAATCAACGTAGAAAAAAAACCAACAACTTTAGAAATATTTGATCCTGGGCACACGCAGATTTCCATCCTAATTTATAAGAGAACTTCATGTATCTGCAAGCAGAGCTGGACTTCAAATGTCTCACACAACTCAAAGTGCCTCACACTGGAACTTCATCACTGCCGTTAAACTTTGGTACACACCTGGAGGGAAGTGACAAGGACATGTTTGTCAAAGTAGAGCTAGTTTGCTTCAAACACTTGCAACACCTCTTTATTGATGGACAATTAGTCCGTTTGCCGGCTCTTTGGCAACAATACAAGGTTTTATTGTACGTGTGGACAGAAAAAAAGTGTGCAAGCACGTATTCCAAAACATTTTGAAGATAACCACAAATGTAGGTTTACAGTCATACAACCTCCCCCAAAATACAACATGTAGTAAACACATTTAATCATAAGAAGCTGTTGAAATAGAATCACTCGAGTAGTCATTTTCTTTTCTTTTCCCTTAAATTAATTTATATAAATGGATAAATACAAGAAGAAAAATGTACAGCTATTTTAAATAATTATTTATTTGTCAATCAACAGTTCAGATATGTGTTTTATTTTAAATAAAGATGATTAATACACGCAATTTGAAAAAAATTATATATATATATATGTATATATATGTATACATGTATATATATATACATATATATATATATATATATATATATATATATATATATATATATATATATATATATATATATATATATATATATATATATAATTTTAATTTTATATGTAATGTATCATTTATAAATCTGCCTGAAAACATCCATCCATCCATCCATTCTTCTACCGCTTATTCCCTTTCGGGGTCGCGGGGGGCGCTGGCGCCTATCTCAGCTACAATCGGGTGGAAGGCAGGGTACACCCTGGACAAGTCGCCACCTCATCGCAGGGCCAACCCAGATAGACAGACAACATTCACACACTAGGGTTAGGGTCCCTAACGGTCAGCTATTTTTAAATTGAAGAAACAATATGATTAGGTCATATAAACACGTGTATATCCTACAAAAACAATGTATAAATACATTAGATATCTATATATCTTATAGACCATATCTCTGTTGCTGCACTTTGTATTGATATTTTGTATTACATTCTTCCCTAGAATGATCATGTTTACAGTGATTGTTTTATATGTATTTTTTATGTACGTCGCTTTGGATAAAAGCGTCTGCCAAATACTTAAACATAAACATATATAAACACCTGAAAGTCTTTATATCAGCTAAAACCACCAATCTGTTTCACTGGATTCAGAATAAAACCAAATTCTGTCTTGCCCAAAAATGTTGGTATTTGAATATTGTTACTTAAAGACTTATTCCTGGTTACAATTATTATGTTAAGAAAGTATTGTCTCATACATAGATTAATTTTATTTTTTTTTATTTTTTTTGGTCATGAAAAAGGGTTTTTTGGGGGGTTGATGCACTAATTGTAAGTGTATCTTGTGTTTTTTATGTTGAGTTAATAAAAAAAAATTATGATAATAATAAAAAATAATAATAATAAAAAATTGTTCTGCGGCCCGGTACCAATCGAGCTGCGGCCCAGTGGTTGTGGATCCCTGGTCTATGGCATCAACAGTTCAGTTGACTCGATTATTTTATTAAGTTTATAGATTCTGTACTTGTTTTTGTACTTATTTTGATTATTATTATTTCTCGATTGTTTGTAAATGTTGCAGTTTATACATAAAGGTTTATTCAAAATGTCAAAAAATAATAAAGGCTTTTGACGATACGCAGATATAGCGGTTTGATGACGTCATGTTGGCGCTCGATGACTCCTGCCTGAAACGCATCAACAGTTCAGTGGAATCGATGATTTTTTTATTAGTTTAGTAGTTTCTGTACTTGTTTTTGTACTTATTTTTGATTACTATTATTTATTGATTGTTTGCAAATGTTGCAGTTTATAAATAAAGGTTTATAAAATCAAAAAATAAATAAAAATGTCAAAAAAATGAATAATAATAAAGGCTTTTGAAGATACGCGGATCTAGCGCTTTGATGACGTCACGTCGGCCCTCGATGACATCCATTTTTTGACCGCTTATTCCCTTCGAGGTACAGTTGACTCGATAATTATCTGATTGGTTTATTTTATTTGTTTTTGTACTTATTTTGATTGTTTTTATTCCTTGATTGTTTGTAAATGTTGCAATTCATGAAATAAAAAAATTCAAAAAATAATAAAACATAATAAAGAATTTGGAGAATACGCGGATGTAGCGCTTTGATGACGTCAGTTCAGTTGACTCTATGATGACTATTAATTTTATTTTATTTTATTAGTTTTTGTACTAGTTTTTTACTTATTTTGATTATTATTTTTTGTTGATCTCCTGGCTGGCCTGGGAACGCCTCGGGATCCCCCGGGAAGAGTTAGACAAATAGATAGATAGATAGTATTTTATTGATTCCTTCAGGAGAGTTCCTTCAGGAAAATTAAAATTCCAGCAGCAGTGTACAGAGTTAAGATCAGTTTTAAATAAGTGAATAATGGGGGTTTAAATGGAAACAAAATAGAGAAATTTTACAATAAGAATAAAAAATAAAAAGCAACAATGGGAGTAAAAATATAACAGTAAAATAAGCTGGGGAGAGGGAAGTCTGGGCTTCCCTGCCTAGGCTGCTGCCCCTGCGACCCGACCTCGGATAAGCGGTAGAAGATAGATGGATGGATGGATTTTTTTCTTGATTGTTTGTAAATGTTGTCGTTTATAAAATAAAAAATAAACAAAATGTCAAAAAAATAAATAAAAGAAAATGCATGGATGGATGGATTTTTGACGATACGCGGATGTGGTGCTTTGATGACGTCACCCCCGCCCTTCCTGCCCGAAACGGCATAAACAGTACAGTTGACTCAATGATTATTTTATTAGTTTTTGTATTTGTTTTTATATTTATTTTGATTATTATTATTCGTTGATTAATTGTAAATGATGCAGTTTATAAAATAAAAAAAAAGTTGAAAAAATAAAAATAATAAAGACTTTTGACGGTACGCGGGTGTGGCGCGTTGATGACGTCACCTGGCCCTCGTGCCTGAAACGGCATCAACAGTTCAGTTGACTCGATAATTGTTTTATTAAAAATTGTATTATTTGTTTTACTTATTTTGATTATTATTTATTGATTGTTTGTAAATGTTGCAGTTTATAAAATAAAATAAAGTCAAAAGAAAAAGAGTAATAATAAAGACTTTTGACGATACGCGGAGTTGGCGCTTTGATGACGTCAGGTCGGTGCTCGATGACGTCACCCCGCCTTCAACAGTTGAGTTGACTCGATGATGACTTTATTCCGTCTCTGCTCCACTTCGACAATGTTTGCCTTCCTCAGCGTCTTACTTTTCTTCTCCCTCCGCCTGGTCGTCACCGAGGCGCAGACTTCGACGCCTTCTGCCGCTCCGAGTGAGTGTTTTTGTTTGTTTTGGAGCTAGTTTGTGCCGTGTTTGTGTGCGTCACGTGACATGCTAAACGCCTTATTTATTTTTCAAATCGGTGCTAGCGTGTTAGCTTCCTTAAAAGTTCCAGCGTTGATAACGACTATTTTTTTTATTTTTTTTTTAGAAATAAAAATGTTTTATTAGATGTGTCACGAGTTTCACGTACTATAAAGAACGTACAACCAAAGTGGGCTTTGTACTTGTCGCCAGGAATGACGCAAAGTAAATCGTGTTAAAGCGTTTGTGGAAACTATTTTTTTTTAAATGAGTGTTTTTACTTTTTGACAGTTTCTTTTAAACTGCGTAAAAGTTCCATATTTGTGTGGAATATGATGTTCTGCCCAGCCCCAATTATCCTCCCATGACTCTTTTAATCATATGACCCAGTTACAAACTGCTGGACAAAACATTCCTAACTGACTGAACTCTTTGTGGGGTTTTTTGTGAACATTTGTCATTATACGTCACATTTTTCCTTTATAATAGCATGTGGGTGCTAAAAAATGGCATCACTGAAGGTAAATGCCAATAAGAGGAACTAAACCATATATCACAGCACAATATAGCAAACCCTAAGGCAAATGCCATGTAAATGATACAAACCCTGTTTCCATATGAGTTGGGAAATTGTGTTACATGTAAATATAAAGGGAATACGATGATTTGCAAATCATTTTCAACCCACATTCAATGAATGCACTACAAAGACAAAATATTTGATGTTCAAACTCATATTTTTTTTTGCAAATAATTATTAACTTAGAATTTCATGGCTGCAACACGTGCCAAAGTAGTTGGGAAAGGGCATGTTCACCACTGTGTTATATCACCTTTTTTTTTTAACAACACTCAATAAACGTTTGGGAACTGAGGAAAGTAATTGTTGACGTTTTGGAAGTGGAATTTTTTCCCATTCTTGTTTTATGTAGAGCTTAATTCATTCAACAGTCCGGAATCTCCGCTGTTGTATTTTATGCTTCATAATGCGCCACACATTTTCAATGGGAGACAGGTCTGGACTGCAGGCGGGCCAGGAAAGTACCCGCACTCTTTTACTACGAAGCCACGCTGTTGTAACACGTGGCTTGGCATTGTCTTGCTAAAATAAACAGGGGCGTCCATGATATCGTTGCTTGGATGACAACATATGTTACTCCAAAACCTGTATGGACCATTCAGCATTAATGGTGCCTTCACAGATGTGTAATCTACCCATGCCTTGGGCACTAATACACCTCCATACCATCACAGATGCTGACTTTCGAACATCGCGCCTATAAGAATCCGGATGGTTATTTTCCTCTTTGTTCCGGAGGACACCCCGTCCACAGTTTCCAAATATAATTTGAAATGTAGACTCGTCCCACCACAGAACACATTTCCACTTTGCATCAGTCCATCATAGATGATCTCGGGCCCAGCGAAGCCGGGGGTGTTCCTGGGTATTGTTGATGAATGGGTTTTGCTTTGCATAGTAGAGTTTTAATATGCACTTACAGATGTAGCGACCAACTGTAGTTACTGACAGTGGTTTTATGAAGTGTTCCTGAGCCCATGTGGTGATATCCTTTACACACTGATGTCGGTTTTTGATGCAGTACCGCCTGAGGGATCAAAGGTCCGTAATATCATCGCATACGTGCAGGGATTTCTACAGATTCTCTGAATCTTTTGATGATTTTACGGACCGTAGATGGTAAAATCCCTAAATTCCTTGCAATAGCTCGTTGAGAAATGTTGTTCTAAAACTGTTCGACAATTTGCTTACAAATTGGTGACCCTCACCCCATCCTTGTTTGTGAATTACTTAGCATTTCATGGAAGCTGCTTTTATTACCCAATCATGGCACCCACCTGTTCCCAACTAGCCTGCACACCTGTGGGATGTTCCACATAAGTGTTTGATGAGCATTCCTCAACTTTATCAGTATTTATTGCCACCTTTCCCAATTTCCTTGTCACGTGTTGCTGGCATCAAATTCTAAAGTTAATGATTATTTGCAAACAAAAAAATGTTTATGAGTTTGAACATCAAATATGTTGTCTTTGTAGCATATTCAACTGAATATGGCTTGAAAATGATTTGCAAATCATTGTATTCTGTTTATATTTACATCTAACACAATTTCCCAACTCATATGGAAACGGGGTTTGTAAATGCCAATAAGAGGAACTAAACTATGTCGTTTTGGCTTGTGCAGCCCTTTTTGAGACACTAGTGATTTAGGGCTATATAAGTAAACATTGATTGATTAAGTAAACATTGATTGATTGATTGATTGATTAAAGAAAGCTTTACTCTTGTTTTCAACCTGTGCCACTCCCATGTTTTCAGTTGCATCTTGTGCCGCCAAGTCCAACACCAGCTGTGAAGAATGTCTGCAGAATGTCAATGTAAGTCTCCCAATATGCCGTACTGTACACAGCAACAATTGTTTATTATTCTATATATTAGGAAAATATGTTTGTGGTGGTGGGTTTCGTGTAAATGGGTTAAATGATAAATGGGTTGTACTTGTATAGCGCTTTTCTACCTTCAAGGTACTCAAAGCGCTTTGACACTACTTCCACATTTACCCATTCACACACACATTCACACACTGATGGAGGGAGCTGCCATGCGAGGCGCTAACCAGCACCCATCAGGAGCAAGGGTGAAGTGTCTTGCTCAGGACACAACGGACGTGACGAGGTTGGTACTAGGTGGGGATTGAACCAGGTTGCGCACGGTCACTCTACCACTGCACCACGCCGTCCCATGTAATGTGCATATTGTTTGAAATGTTCTTTAGAAATACATTTTGATTTGATGTAACTGTAATGGGGCAAATAATCATTAACTTTAGAATTTGATGCCAGCAACACGTGACAAAGAAGTTGGGAAAGGTGGCAATAAATACTGATAAAGTTGAGGAATGCTCATCAAACACTTATTTGGAACATCCCACAGGTGTGCAGGCTAATTGGGAACAGGTGGGTGCCGTGATTGGGTATAAAAACAGCTTCCCAAAAAATGCTCAGTCTTTCACAAGAAAGGATGGGGCGAGGTACACCCCTTTGTCCACAACTGCGTGAGCAAATAGTCAAACAGTTTAAGAACAACGTTTCTCAAAGTGCTATTGCAAGAAATTTAGGGATTTCAACATCTACGGTCCATAATATCATCAAAAGGTTCAAATAGTCTGGAGAAATGACTCCACGTAAGCAGCATGGCCGGAAACCAACATTGAATGACCATGACCTTCAATCCCTCAGACGGCAGTGTATCAAAAACCGACATCAATATCTAAAGGATATCACCACATGGGCTCAGGAACACTTCAGAAAACCACTGTCACTAAATACATTTGTAAGTGCATGTTAAAGCTCTACTATGCAAAGCAAAAGCCATTTATCAAAAACATTCAGAAACGCCGCCGGCTTCCCTGGGCCCGAGATCATCCAAGATGGACTGATGCAAAGTGGAAAAGTGTTCTGTGGTCTGACGATTCCGCATTTCAAATTGTTTTTGGAAACATTTGACATCGTGTCATCCGGACCAAAGGGGAAGCGAACTATCCAGACTGTTATCGACGCAAAGTGTAAAAGGCAGCATCTGTGATGGTATGGGGGTGCATTAGTGCCCAAGGCATGGGTAACTTACACATCTGTGAAGGCACCATTAATGCTGAAAGGTACATACAGGTTTTGGAACAACATATGCTGCCATCTAAGCGCCGTCTTTTTCATGGACGCCCCTGCTTATTTCAGCAAGACAATGCCAAGCCACATTCACCACATGTTACAACAGTGTGGCTTCGTAAAAAAACGAGTGTGGGTACTTTCCTGGCCCGCCTGCAGTCCAGACCTGTCTCCCATCGAAAATGTGTGGCGCATTATGAAGCGTAAAATACGACAGCTGAGACCCCGGACTGTTGAACGACTAAAGCTCTACATAAAACCCATCCATCCATTTTCTATCGCTTATTCCCTTTGGGGTCGCGGGGGGCGCTGGTGCCTATCTCAGCTACAATCGGGCGGAAGGCGGTGTACACCCTGGACAAGTCGCCACCTCATCGCAGGCTCTACATAAAACAAGAATGGGAAAGAATTCCACTTTCAAAGCTTCAACAATTAGTTTCCTCAGTTCCCAAACGTTTATTGAATGTTGTTAAAAGAAAAGGTGATGTAACACAGTGGTGAACATGCCCTTTCCCAACTACTTTGGCACGTGTTGCAGCCATGAAATTCGAAGTTAATTATTATTTGCAAAAAAAAATAACGTTTATGAGTTTGAACATCAAATATCTTGTATATGTAGTTCATTTAATTGTACATGGGTTGATAAGGATTTGCAAATCATTGTATTCTGTTTATATTTACATCTAACACAATTTCCCAACTCATTTGGAAACGGGGTTTGTTTATATGTACGTAATTATATATATTTATTTAGTTGTATTTACTTTTAGAATAAAACTTTTTGGGATGTTGACATGTGGCATAAGCGCAAAGATGGCCAAAAAATATATATTTTTAATATTGATTTTTAAATGTATTTTCATACTTTTTTAAAAAAATAAAACAAATTTAGAATCAGAATAAAAAATAATGAAAAAAATCGGGGTTTTTTTTCAACCTCAGTATTATTTAGGGGTCTATGTGGTGTTAAAAGGGCTGTTTGCATTTATATGTATGTATGTGTATATATATATATATATATACATACATATATGTTTATATTTATATATATATATATACATACATACATATATGTTTATATTTATATATATATATATACATACATACATATATGTTTATATATATATATATATATATATATATATACATGCATACATATATATATATATATATACATATATATATATATATGTATACACACACACACTCGCAATATAGTTACGATGCACCACCTATTGTACGAGGGTGTAACGCATGCTACATTCACACACACTCCCAATGCATTTGCAAAAGTGCAATATATTTATCTGTACAGTAATCTATATATTTATATCTGCACCTATTGCTTTTTTATCCTGCACTACCATGAGCTAATGCAACATTTTGTTCTTATCTATACTGTAAAGTTCAAATTTGAATGATAAATATGTCTAATGTTGTCGCAGCGTTTATAATTGATCCTTATGTTCACTACTTTTGTTTTACCTCTCTTTTTGAAATGGAGCTGTTCTGTGCTTTTTATGTTGTGATTATGTATGGGTTGTGGCGCGTCTTCATGTTGTCATATTCTATGTATGTGTCTTGAGTTAAGCAGTTAGCACTTGGAGTAGCTGTCAGACTCGTCAATAAAACAGCTTGTTAAGACAACTGGATCCCTTCTTTTATTGGTACATTGACACTAGACTATACTTTAGTTTTTGCTAGTTTCAACAGCATATAACGGTACGTCTGTACATGTTGAATGGGGAGAGACAGCAGCAAGACAATCGCTTCGTTCCGAGACTATTCAATTTAGTCCCTGCTCCACCACAAAGTATAGCTGACATCAAAGACATGCACAGTAAGGATCAACCGGAATTTCGGAGGAAGTGTTTTCATGCGCTACAATCCAAATGACTATTATCATAAACAATCTGCCTCGATTGGAATAACATTGTTGATCCGAACGTGTGTGATCGAGTCAGAATATTCATGTTTACATTAAGCATTAAGCATTTTTATTCCGGTTGGGCTTTTAATTAGATAAAATATATCCATGTGCACATAGCTATTATTGTGAGATACTGTAATATGTGTGGATTTTTGCAAATATCTCGAATATGTGTTTTTTTTGTTGCAGTGTTTGTGGTGTTTACCAACCAAGCAATGTGTGGACTACCCAGTGAAGAGCGTGCTGCCTCCAAGTAGTGTGTGTCCACTCAAGGAAGCACGATGGGGTTTATGTTGGGGTAAGTACAGTAACGTCAAATAAAAGTTTATACATGACATAATGTACTTTTACATGTGTTAACTCATAGCATTACTTTTAGCCTCAAAAAACAAAGATTTAAACATTCACCGTTTCCAAATTCCACATTTTTTTGTGACTTTAGAAGCATTTTTTCCCCCCAAGAATTAGAACACACCTCCAAGTCCGCCAGAGAGATGTCCACTAGAGATGTCCGATAATATCGGACTGCTGATATTGGCTTTAAAATGTAATATCGGAAATTATCGGTATAGGTTTCATCATTATCGGTTTCAAAAAGTAAAATGTATGACTTTTTAAAACGCCGCTGTGTACACGGACATAGGGAGAGGTACAGAGCGCTAATAAGCCTTAAAGGCACTTCCTTTGTGTGCCGGCCCAATCACATAATGTCTACAGCTTTTCACAGACACAAGTGAATACATTGCATACTTGGTCAACAGCCATACAGGTCACACTGAGGGTGGCCGTATAAACAACTTTAACACTGGTACAAATATGCGCCACACTGTGAACCCACACCAAACAAGAATGAATTTGATTGATTGATTGAAACATTTATTAGTAGATTGCACAGTACATAATCCGTACAATTGACCACTAAATGGTTACACCCGAATAAGTTTTTCAACTTGTTTAATTCGGGATCCACGTTAATCAATTCATGGTAACATGTGACAAACACATTTTGGGAGAACATCCGCACCGTAACTACATAAACACAACAGAACAAACACCCAGAAACCCTTGCAGCAGTAACTCTTCCAGGACGCTACAATATACCCCCCCACTTAAACCTCCCCATGCTCTCTCAGGGAGAGCATGTCCCAAATTCCAAGCTGCTGTTTGAGGCATGTTAAAAAAAAATAATGCACTTTGTGACTTCAATAATAAATATGGCAGTGCCATGTTGGCATTTTTGTCCATAACTTGTTTTAATTTATTTTGGAAAACCTTGTTACATTGTTTAATGCATCCAACGGGGCATCACAACAAAATTAGGCATAATATTGTGTTAATTCCACGACTGTATATATCGGTATCAGTTGATATCAGTATCGGTAATTAAGAGTTGGACAATATCGGATATTGGTAAAAAAGCTATTATCGGACGTCTCTAATGTCCACACAATGTTGCAGAGACATGTCTGCCGAGACCGAAGAGCTATTCAACCGGTAGCCCGGGAAGGACACCAAAGTTCAGTTCAAAACTTGGTAGACACATTTTTCGTAGCAAATTCCTAAAAAGACAAGACTGTTCCTGTTTTTTAAAGGAACTTGTACCACTGTAAACACTTTGGCAGATCCTTGTATTGATATTTTAAACTTGCTAGCAAACATAGAAGACTGGGGGCGATCTTCAGGGCACCCCCCCTTTCGGTCCTCTCATTTATTGCAGTAACAAATTGTTTCCGTAATGTGATTTTTGTAACTAAGATATTGCTGTAATTTATTTCAGATGCAGTCAGTCGTCATTTGTTCACCTTTTTTAGTAGTGTTCCATTTTATGTCCTCTTTTTAATTTTTTTAATAAAATTTTTTTGGGGGGGGATCATATAACTTGTTTTCAGTTGACTGTCAATTTTACAGAAGAAATCATACATTTACTAAATTCTGTAAAAGTGTGTTTAAAAAAAAAAAGGTTTTACAACATTTTACGGTAAATGGAAAAACTGTACCACGGTTTTTTGGGGGGGGTTTACGGAAAAAGCTGGCAGCTTAGTTGCCAGAATTTTTGTGTTAAATCTACATTGGTTTTTACGACATTATACCTTTAAAGCACATGTTACAACAGCGTGGCTTCGTAAAAAAAGAGCGCGGGTACTTTCCTGGCCCGCCTGCACTCGAGATCTGTCTCCCATCGAAAATGTGTGGCGCATTATGAAGCGTAAAATACGACAGCGGAGACCCCGGACTGTTGAACGACTGAAGCTCTACATAAAACAAGAATGGGAAATAATTCAACAATTAGTTTACACAGTTCCTCAGAAAAGGGGGTGTAACACAGTGGTGAACATGCCCTTTCCCAACTACTTTGGCGCGTGTTGCAGCCATGAAATTGTAAGTTAATTATTATTCGCAAAAAAAATAAAGTTTGAACATCAAATATATTTTCTTTGTTGTTCATTCAACTGAATATGGGTTGAAAAGGATTTGCAAATCATTGTATTCTGTTTATATTTACATCCAACACAATTTCCCAACTCATATGGAAATGGGGTTTGTACATTTTACTGTCTTTTTGTCATCATTTGAACTTGAGTTCAGTTCAAAAACTTGTAAGGCATTCACATTTTGGTAGCAAATTCTTCAAAACCACTTACATGTTGTTATATATTAATTATATTTATTACTTTAACATCTTCTGAATACATTATACTTCTTAACTCTTAAGGTTGCTCAGCCAAGTCACACGCAAGGGTTTACACACTTTTGATTCAGTTTCCTTTGACTTGCAGTCAACTTCCAGATTTTGATCATCACGCTGTCCGTGATTGCTGGCGTCCTCCTCATCGCCTTGTTGGCGTGCTGCATGTGTTGCTGCTGCAGGCGGCGAAGAACCAGGTGAGCGTGGAGTCACATGACTGTCTGGTAGTGGGAGGGGGCGAAGAGGAGGCAGAGCAGGGAACACAATAGCTGATTTTTGTTCCAGGCTGATACGGATGTCTCCAAAGCACTACAGCAATTTCACTGCGGCTTCGCTTGCCTTGCTGTTTTTTGTTTATTTTCACGGCCTCCACACATAAACAAGTCTTTTTGTTGTGTTTTAGAAACGACGACGACGATGATGATATTAGACAAGCGCAACAAACCCATGCAAGGAACTCCCGTCAAAAAGAAAGGTAAACCGTATTAGTGTTACCTTTTTAATGATTTATACACTATATTGCCAAAAGTATTTGGCCACCCATCCAAATGATCAGAATCAGGTGTACTAATCACTTGGCCCGGCCACAGGTGTATAAAACCAAGCACTTAGGCATGGAGACTGTTTCTACAAACATTTGTGAAAGAATGGGCCGCTCTCAGTGATTTCCAGCGTGGAACTGTCAACAAATCCAGTCGTGAAATTTCCTGGTACCTAAATAATACCACTGTTTGCTTTATTATAAGAAAACAGAAGAGTTTGGGAACAACAGCAACTCAGCTACCAAGTGGTAGGCCACAGAGAGGGGTCAGCAGATGCTGAAGCGCATAGTGCAAAGAGATCGCCGACTTTCTGCACAGGCAGTTGGTGTGGAGCTCCAAACTTCATGTGACAATTTCAATTAGCCCACGTACAGTACGCAGAGAGAGATAGATAGACAGATAGTACTTTATTGATTCCTTCAGGAAAATTAAAATTCCAGCAGCAATGGACAACCGATAGTTGAGATCAATTTAAATTAAAGTAAAAAGTAAATAATGGGGGTTTAAATGGAAACAAAATAGAGAAATATTACAGTAAGAATAAAAAATAAAAAGCAACAATGGAAATAAAAATATAACAGTAAAATAAGAATATAACAAGACAAAGTGGGCAGTAGTGACCATGTTATGAAAACGTTTTGCATCCCCTGTCATCCTAGTACCCCTCGCCCCCCAGAGAGGAGTTGTACAGTCTAATGGCGTGTGGGACAAAGGAGTTCTTGAGTCTATTAGTCCTGCACTTGGGATGAAGCAGTCTAGAACTGAACAGGCTCCTCTGGCTACTGATAACGCGGCATAGCTCGGTTGGTAGAGTGGCCGTGCCAGCAACTCAAAGGGTTGCAGGTTCGATTCCCGCTTCCGCCATCCTAGTCACTGCCGTTGTGTCCTTGGGCAAGACACTTTACCCACCTGCTCCCAGTGCCACCCACACTGCTTTAAATGTAACTTAGATATTGGGTTTCACTATGTAAAGCGCTTTGAGTCACTAGAGAAAAGCGCTATATAGATATAATTCACTTCACTTCACTATGCAGAGGGTGACTGGCATCATCCAGGATGCTCACTAGTTTGTCCACAGTCCTCTTCTTTGCCACCGTCACCAGTGTGTCCAGTTTCATTCCCATTGTAGAACCGGCCCGCCTGATCAGTTTCCTGATCAGAGAGCTTCATGGAATGGGTTTTCATGGCCAATCAGCTGCATCTAAGCCAGGCCTGGGCAATTATTTTGACCAGGGGGCCACATTTAGAGAAAAACATTTTTCTGGGGGCCAGTATATCTATTTTTAGGGACACTTATACAAAACCTCACAATAATTTCTGATTGAATGCTAAAACCGTTATGACAGACCACCTTAAAAAATGTAAATGAAGTTTAAATTTTTCCATGAAGGATAAAACACTGAATATTGACAACATTTGAATGTCACACCCCCTTTCGATCGACATATTTTACAATCAAGTGAAACGCAACAAAAATGCAGCAAACAGTGAAATATGAAGGCGAAGGGTACAAAATAAACCCACCTTCCATCTGATGTATCTGATATATCACTAAGCTTTAGAACTTTGTTGTGAAAAGCTCCTTCCGCGTCTGTGGAAACGCTTCCCGCCCGCACTGCTTGGTGCCTCCTCTGAGCTACTGTGACGTAGATTACTATAGTAACTAATTAGATTACCATAGTAACTGGTATTTCATCCATAAGCGCAGATTTCAACCATGGAAATACTTTGTATAGTTCAAAACTTACAGTCATTAGAAAACATGACTGCACATCATAAGGGCAACCATACTTTCCATCTTAAAGATCTAAAAAAAAATATTCGGTAATGTCCGGCGGACCAGATTGAAAAGCTTAACGGGTCGCATGTGGCCCCCGGGCCTTAATTTGCCAAGGTCTGATCTAAGCCATACATCACCAAGTCCAATGTAAAAGCATGGGATGCAGTACGTCGCCACTGGACTTTAGAGCAGTGGAGACGCCTTCTCTGGAGTGATGAATCACGCTTTTTCATCTGGCAATCTGATGGATGAGTCTGGGTTTGGAGGTTGCCAGGAGAACGCTACATTTCGGACTGCATTGTGCAGATTGTGAAATTTGGTGGAGGAGGAATCATGGTGTGGGGTTGTTTTTCCAGGAGTTGGGCTTGGCCCCTTAGTTCCAGTTAAAGGAATGCTCCAGGATACCAAAACTTTTTGGACAATTCCACGCTCCCACCCTTGTGGGAACAGTTTGGAACTGGCACCTTCCTCTTCCAACATGACTGTGCACCAGTGCACAAAGCAAGGTCCATAAAGACATGGATGACAGAGTCTGGTGTGGATGAACTTGACTGGCCTGCACAGAGTCCTGACCTGAACCCGATAGAACAGGGGTCACCAACCTTTTGATTTCTCACAATAAATATATATAGAAACAGATAAATATCCCAAAAAAAAAGGTATTTCCATCTGTCATTCCGTCGTACATTTTATTTCCTTCTACGGAAGGTTTTTTGTAAAGAATAAGATGATGAAAAAAACACTTAGTTGAACGGTTTAAAAGAGGAGAAAACATGAAAAAAATGAAAATTTAACATAGTTTATCTTCAATTTCGACTCTTTAAAATTCAACGGAAAAGAAGAAGAGAAAAACTAGCTAATTCGAATATTTTTGAAAAAAAAAAAAAAAATTATGGAACATCATTAGTAATTTTTCCTGATTAAGATGAATTTTAAAATTTTGATGACATGTTTTAAATAGGTTAAAATCCAATCCGCACTTTGTTAGAATATATAACAAATTGGACGAAGCTAAACTTCTAAAAAAGACGAATCATTATTTCTTCTAGATTTTCCAGAACAAAAATTTTAAAAGAAATTCAAAAGACTTTGAAATAAGATTTAAATTTGATTCTACAAGTTTTCTAGATTTGCCATAATAATTTTTTTGAATTTTAATCATAATAAGTTTGAAGAAATATTTCACAAACATTCTTCGTTGAAAAAACAGAAGCTAAAAAATGAAGAATTAAATTAAAATGTATGTATTATTCTTTACAATAAAAAAAAAATACTTGAACATTGATTTAAATTGTCAAGGAAGTAGAGGAAGGAATTTAAAAGGTAAAAAGGTATGTGTTTAAAAATCCTAAAATAATTTTTACGGTTGTAGTTTTTTCTCTAAAATTGTCTTTCTGAAAGTTGTAAGAAACAAAGTAAAAAAATAAATGAATTTATTTAAACAAGTGAAGACCAAGTCTTTAAAATATTTTCTTGGATTTTCAAATTCTATTTGAGTTTTGTCTCTCTTAGAATTAAAAAATGTCGAGTAAAGCGAGAGCAGCTTGCTAGTAAATAAATAACATTTAAAAAATAGAGGCAGCTCACTGGTAAGTGCTGCTATTTGAGCTATTTTTAGAACAAGCCAGCGGGCGACTCGTCTGGTCCTTACGGGTGACCTGGTGCCCGCGGGCACTGCATTGGTGACCCCTGCGATAGAACGTCTTTGGGATGAATTAGAACAGAGACTGAGAGCCAGGCCTTCTCCACCAAGATCAGCATGTGACCTCACCAAGGCGCTTTTGGAAGAATGGTGGGAAATTCCTATAAACACACACCGCAACCTTGAGGACAGCCTTGCCAGAAGAGCTGAAGCTGTAATAGCTGCAAAAAAGGTGGATCGACATCATAATGAACCACATGGGTTAGGAATGGGATGGCACTTCAAGTTCATATGTGAGTCAAGGCAGGTGGCCAAATACTTTTGGCAATATAGTGTATCTTTTGAAAGCACACTTCGCAAGAGTTTGACCTGTTTTCTCACACTTTTTGCTTATTCAGAAGAATGGAAATGCAGCTGAGACATGATAAGATAAGGCAGAAATATGGTGAGCCACTATTTTACCGTATTTTTACAAAAAAAATGCAAGGGTAACAGAAACAAAGAGCCCTGTGCTGCTATCTACTGGTGTGAACTCGCTACTACATGCATATGAATAGATTGAATTTGACCTTTTTTTTCCCCTCTCTACAGGTCTTACAAAGGATAATCCCTACTCACGCATTGACGACAAGAAATAAGTACTGTGATTTTTCATAAAGTGGCCGTTTACACAACTGCAGAAAGTAGCAAGCATCTATTTATTGGAGGGCGGGCGTTTGATCAAGTGGATGACTGCAAATTTAATTGTGTCTACAATAATGGAGGCCACTTTTTGAGAATGTACCGTCATAGCTCTGACTGGTCCAAATGTTGCCATAATAGCAAGTACATTCCTGTGTACATGTAAGCTAAATTGTGAGCTTTAAATTCTATTTTACAGTGTTTGCCAAAAAAAGTCAGTAAAATGTTACTTGACTGCGTGCAGTATTTGCGCTCCTCTACAATGTATATATTTTACATTCGTTGATTGCTTTAAAGTGTTACTAACTTGTACTTTACCACACTCCACAACTAATGCAATATTTCCACCTTGCTCATGTTTACGCAGCATTTTACTAACGAGGTCGTTTGCAGCACGTCAGTACGACGGTACACAAATGTAATGTGTTTTGCAAAATGATTGCAATTCCGCAACTAAATGTTTTTAAATGTTTGAAACATTGAAATTGTTTACGATGTTGGTCCAACGCATTTTGTAATTGCTCATGTTAAAATATTAAATGATCCAAAAATGTGATATGCTTAGTTTTTTTTTTTTGCATGATGATGGCTGATTGTACATAACAGTAGGATCTTTGACTGTTTGGTGCAGGTACAGCAGTATGTTTTTGAAACATGACTCATGTTACCTTTTTAACTGGTATTGTTAAACTCTTTTAAAAACAGCAAGGTAAAAAGGTACATACACTTTTAAAGAACATCATGTCATGGTTGTCTTGAGTTTCCAATCATTTCTATAACTATTTTTTTGTGATAGTGATTGGAGCTCATACTTGTTGACAGCACAAAGAAAGATTGGCAACTAGGAAAGACAAAGGTAAAGCACACATTGAGAATGATGTCATGCATCCCATGCCAGTATTTGGCCTTGTCTCCTGATTCCTACCCCAAATCATCTTAAGTTAAAGTTAAAGTACCAATGATTGTCACACACACACACTAGGTGTGGTGAAATTTGTCCTCTCCATTTGACCCGTCCCCTTGATCACCCCCAGGGAAGTGAGGGGAGCAGTGGGCAGCAGTGGTGCCGCGCCCGGGAATCATTGATGGTGATTTAACCCCAAATTCCAACCCTTGATGCTGAGTGCCAAGCAGGGAGGTAATGAGTCCCACTTTTTTACAGTCTTTGGTATGACTCGGCCGGGGTTTGAACTCACAACCTACCGATCTCAGGGCGGACACTCTAACCCAGGGGTCGGGAACCTTTTTGGCTGAGAGAGCCAAAAAGACAAATATTTTAAAATGTACACATTAAAAGCGTTACTAAAACGGCCTTCTTTCATCTCCGTAATATCGCTAAAATTCGCTCCATTCTGTCCACTAAAGACGCTGAGATCATTATCCATGCGTTTGTTACGTCTCGCCTCGACTACTGTAACGTATTATTTTCGGGTCTCCCCATGTCTAGCATTAAAAGATTACAGTTGGTACAAAATGTGGCTGCTAGACTTTTAACAAGAACAAGAAAGTTTGATCACATTACGCCTGTACTGTATATACCTTTATATACATATATACATACATATATACCTATACTGTATATACCTTTATATACATATATACATACATATATACCTATACTGTATATACCTTTATATACATATATACATACATATATACCTATACTGTATATACCTTTATATACATATATACATACATATATACCTATACTGTATATACCTTTATATACATATATACATACATATATACCTATACTGGCTCACCTGCACTGGCTTCCTGTGCACTTAAGATGTGACTTTAAGGTTTTACTACTTACGTATAAAATACTACACGGTCTAGCTCCATCCTATCTTGCCGATTGTATTGTACCATATGTCCCGGCAAGAAATCTGCCTTCAAAAGACTCCGGCTTATTAGTGATTCCCAAAGCCCAAAAAAAGTCTGCGGGCTATAGAGCGTTTTCATTTCGGGCTCCAGTACTCTGGAATGCCCTCCCGGTAACAGTTCGAGATGCTACCTCAGTAGAAGCATTTAAGTCTCACCTTAAAACTCATTTGTATACTCTAGCCTTTAAATAGACTCCCTTTTTAGACCAGTTGATCTGCCGTTTATTTTCTTTTTCTTCTATGTCCCACTCTCCCTTGTGGAGGGGGTCCGGTCCGATCCGGTGGCCATGTACTGCTTGCCTGTGTATCGGCTGGGGACATCTCTGCGCTGCTGATCCGCCTCCGCTTGGGATGGTTTCCTGCTGGCTCCGCTATGAACGGGACTCTCGCTGCTGTGTTGGATCCGCTTTGGACTGGACTCTCGCGACTGTGTTGGATCCATTGTGGATTGAACTTTCACAGTATCATGTTAGACCCGCTCGACATCCATTGCTTTCCTCCTCTCCAAGGTTCTCATAGTCATTATTGTCACCGACGTCCCACTGGGTGTGAGTTTTCCTTGCCCTTATGTGGGCCTACCGAGGATGTCGTAGTGGTTTGTGCAGCCCTTTGAGACACTAGTGATTTAGGGCTATATAAGTAAACATTGATTAATTGATATTTCCGTAAGAGCCATATAACATTTTTTTAACACTGAACACAACTAAACGCGTGCATTATTGAGTAAGACCAACATTATTAGAATATAATAGGTCTCTTATTCTTTGTAATAACGTTGTTCTGAAGCTAACTGTGGAGGGGGCGTGGCCTGTGGGCCTGCAGTGAACTGGGGTGTGCCAGGACCGGCCTCTAAATCAGCGACAGGTGTGTAGATTGCCCACCTGGGCCTTGTAATCTAATCACCTGTCACTCTGTTATAAGCTCCCTCCATCAATCAATCAATGTTTACTTATATAGCCCTAAATCACTAGTGTCTCAAAGGGCTGCACAAACCACCACGACATCCTCGGTAGGCCCACATAAGGGCAAGGAAAACTCACACCCAGTGTGACGTCGGTGACAATGATGACTATGAGAACCTTGGAGAGGAGGAAAGCAATGGATGTCGAGCGGGTCTAACATGATAAGTGTGTGAATGGGTAAATGTGGAAGTAGTTTCAAAGCGTTTTGAGTACCTTGAAGGTAGAAAAGCGCTATACAAGTACAACCCATTTATTTATTTATTTATAAGCAGCAGCCAGGAGGAGAGACGGGGTTGGGGCTGGAGCCAGAGCTCGAGCGAAAACGAAAGAGAGTAATACAATTGCTGGAAAGCAACTGAGGGACTTAATGAAAAATAAAACAATATTGTAACCCTGAAACAGGCTCTCATGTCGGTGCTTGGTGGTCTGAAGAACCCCCAGGAGGGCAAACCCCACACTAACCAATAACAAATACATAACTTCTTACCATTAACGCAACTTCTTGAACAGGTGCGGTAGAAACGGATGGATGGATTAAAAATGCATGAGAATGTTTTATATTTTGAACATTATTTTTAACACTGTGATTACAAGTGGAATTATTCATTACTTATTGTGTTAAGCAACGTCAGCTCAGATTTATCCGAGAGCCAGATGCAGTCATCAAAAGAGCCACATCTGGCTCCCGAGCCATAGGTTCCCTACCCCTGCTCTAACCACTAGGCCACTAAGTAGTTGGCTAAGCATACAGTGGGTACGGAAAATATTCAGACCCCCTTAAATGTTGTACTCTTTGTTAAATTGCAGCCATGTGCTAAAATCATTTAAGTTCATTTTTTTCCTCATTAATGTACACACAGCACCCCATATTGACAGAAAAACACAGAATTGTAGACATTTTTACAGATTTATTAAAAAAGAAAAAGTGAAATATCACATGGACATAAGTATTCAGACCCTTTGCTCAGTATTGAGTGGGAGCACCCTTTTGAGCTAATACAGCCGTGAGTCTTCTTGGGAATGATGCAACTAGTTTTTCACACCTGGATTTGGGGATCCTCTGCCATTCCTCCTTGCAGATCCTCTCCAGTTCTGTCAGGTTGGATGGTGAACGTTGGTGGACAGCCATTTTGAGGTCTCTCCAGAGATGCTCAATTGGGTTCAAGTCAGGGCTCTGGCTGGGCCATTCTAGAAGAGTCACAGAGTTGTTCCGAAGCCACTCCTTCGTCATTTTAGCTGTGTGCTTAGGGTTATTGTCTTGTTGGAAGGTGAACCGTCGGCCCAGTCTGAGGTCCATAGCACTCTGGAAAAGGTTTTCGTCCAGGATATCTCTGTACTTGGCCGCATTCATCTTTCCTTCAATTGCAAGCGGTCGTCCTGTCTCTGCAGCTGCAAAACACCCCCACAGCATGATGCTGCCACCACCACACTTGACTGTAGGGATGGGGTTGGGCAGGTGATGAGCGGTGCCTGGTTTTCTCCACACATACCGCTTAGAATTAAGGCCAAAAAGTTCTATCTTTGTCTCATCAGACCAGAGAATCTTATTTATCATAGTCTGGGAGTCCTTCATGTGTTCTTTGGCAAATTCTATGCGGGCTTTCATGTGTCTGACTCTGAGGAGAGGCTTCCGTCGGGCCACTCTGCCATAAAGCCCTGACTGGTGGAGGGCTGCAGTGATGGTTGACTTTCTTGAACTTTCTCCCATCTCCTCACTGCATCTCTGGAGTTCAGCCACTGTGATCATTGGGTTCTTCTTTACCTCTCTCACCAAGGCTCTTCTCCCCCGATTGCTCAGTTTGGTTGGACGGCCAGCTCTTGGAAGAGTTCTTGTCATCCCATACGTCTTCCATTTAAGGATTATGGAGGCCACTGTGCTCTTGGGAACTTTAAGTGCAGCAGAAATTATTTTGTTTCCATGGCCAGATCTGTGCCTTGCCTCAATTCTGTCTCTGAGCTCTTCAGGCAGTTCTTTCGACCTCATGATTCTCATCTGCTCTGACATGCACCGTGAGCTGTAAGGTCTTATATAGACAGGTGTGTGGCTTCCTTAATCAAGTCCAATCATTAGAATTAAACACAGCTGGACTCCAATGAAGGTGGTAATTCAACTTAAGAGTAGCCCAACTTAAGAGTGTTTAAAAATGAAAGCTGTCCATGGAATAATTGTTATGCTTTAAATTGCAAGTTAAAATTGGAGTTATAAGCCTCTCCGCCTCTAGCCGGCATGGCAAATGTCAAAGTGAACCTCGTATGATCCGCCCAAAATATCTGGTCTTTATTGTTAGCATTGGCTAATAGCTCGAGATGGACATAACTTTGTTTAATTTGACTTAAGTCATTATTTTGACTTAGTAAGTCATTATTATCCATGCGGACTGGACACTGGCCGAGAGTGGAGTTGGCTCTCTTGGTTGCTTTGTTGGGTCTGCTCCTGTCTCTGGCCATGCTCCCTCCACCCCAGCGGACGATGGCGTGGAACACCACAGAGGCCACCACAGTGGATATGTTTGTTTTACCTTTTATTCATAGATGTATGTATAATTGTCTGGTTGTATCTGCTGCTTTAATGTCCTTTGTCTTATTTGATGTTTCCCTCTTACACACATGTAAGGGATGTGTACTATGGCTACTATGGCTATGAGTTGTTTTTTTCCCTTGGCCTCAGTCTGCACCCCCTCTCCAGGGCCCAGGCTAAGACCGATTTTTTAATTTTATTTTAATCTTCTATTTTTTTCTTCCCCCTCCCCCCTTTGTTTACCTGTATCTCATCTTTTTTGTAAGGGGCGCTGCAAGCCGGCAGACCCGTCAGCGATCCTGTTCTGTCTCCCTGTAATGTTTGTCTGATCTTGAATGGGATTGTGCTGAAAATTTTAATTTTCCTGACGGAATAAATAAAGTACTATCTAATCTAATCTAATCTATTATGTAATTTTGACTTTGTAAATTCGTAAGTCAAAATATTGACTTATTAAGTCATAATAATGACATACTTGGTATCTCGGGTAACTAGGGCTGTATTGTGTATTGTTTTAACTTTACGGAAAAAATATTTGAGATATGCTGTATATAGCATATCGTCATTCAGCATATGGAGCAGAAAACACAACCAAAAAATGTAGGTTTCTTCATGCGACGAAGCCGGCCTACTTCATGAGATGGAGACATAATGGCGACAGTTGAATTTATTATGGTTCTACTGAAAATGTGAGCAAATCTGCTGGGTCAAAAGTATACATACAGCAATGTTAATATTTGCTCACATGTCCCTTGGAAAGTTTCACTGCAATAAGGCGCTTTTGGTAGCCATCCACAAGCTTCTGCTTGAATTTTTGACCACTCTTGACAAAATTGGTGCAGTTCAGCTAAATGTGTTGGTTTTCTGGCGTGGACTTGTTTCTTCAGCATTGTCCACACATTAAAGTCTGAACTTTAGGAAGGCCATTGTGAAACCTTAATTCTAATCTGATCTTTGAGTACCTTGAAGGTAGAAAAGCGCTATACAAGTACAACCCATTTATCTAGCCATTCCTTTACCACTTTTGACATGTGTTTGGGGTCATTGTCCTGTTGGAAGATCCAACCTCCGGGCTGAGGATTTTAGTTTGTCCTGAAGAATTTGGAGGTAATCCTCCTTTTTCATTGTCCCATTTACTCTCTGTAATGCAGCAGTTCCGTTGGCAGCAAAACAGGCCCAAAGCATAATACCACCACCACCATGCTTGACGGTAAGAATGGTGTTCCTGGGATTAAAGGCCTCACCTTTTCTCCTCCAAACATATTGCCGGATATTGTGGCCAAACAGCTCCATTTTTATTTCATTATGACCACAGAACGTTTTCTACCCCATCCCCCAAATTAAATTACATTTTGTACAACACACTGAGTTATATTCTTTAGATAATCACCTTATTAACAAAGTACTTTGTTAAATAAAATAAATACAATCTACAACATTTAAACAAGACTGTTCATACTTTCAGCCTCAATCAACAGAAAGACCGGCAAATGATTCACTTGGTTATGAAGCTAACAAAGTAACATTGAGAATGTATTTAAAACATTGGTCACGCGTAAACTTTATTGGCTTATTCATTTTTTTTTAGCTATAATTAGGGGTTTTGTGCAAATTTTGCATCAATATCAGTGTGTCCCAAACATTTATTTGTGGCGACCGTTCAAAAATATATTTGGACTGTCACAAATAGATCTGGGCTACCTGTTCGCTTGCTCTTAAAGGCGAATGTAGAGGTTGCACTCTAGTGGGTTCTCCTGACCACCACACACTGGCACCAGAGCCCGTTATTGAGGATTCAACAATGTCTTATTGAGTCCACGCTTCAGCAATCTCACTCGACTTTTCAGCCCCAGTCTCTCCTGCTGTTCTGCTCTCGAGCGTGCGTCTCGCTCTGTTCTCCAGCGTGTGTCCCCTTCGCTCCAACTCCAACCACTGTGTCTCAGTCCCAGCTGGGTAATCCAATCACCTGCCAGCTGTGCTTCGAGGCCAGTCCTTACACACCCCGCTCCGCGGCAGGCCCACAGACCACGCCCTCCTCCACAGGAAATTTTTCCTATCGTTCACAATCATATCAAAGACATGACAAAGAATGTATTTTTAAATAAATGCGATCAAAAGTCTGCTTACAACGCAGCCTATGGTAGCTGTTCTATTGTGCTTTTAAAAGCCTTAAAAAATCCAAACACCTCCATTAAGGTTTTATATACAGTATGTAAGTATATACAGTATGTAACATAGTAATGGGCGCATTTTAATTTTTTCCACAATTTCCAATGCTCGTAAAACCAACAATGACACAACGTGACGACGACGGGGGTGTGGTGTGGTGGGGTGGGGGACCGGTACTTTTTAGAGGCGGTATAGTATCGAATATGATTCGCTAATATCGCGGTACTATACTAATACCGGTATACTGTACTACCCTACCATGTACGAGCCAGTCCGCCCCACAACAAGAGGATAAAGAAAATGTAGATTATTGAGTACAGCATCAGACTACAATGGCGGACGCGCGCAAAGCACTTTGGCTAAAGTCATGCCATATATAGCTTGTTTAAAATAGCTTGTTTACCGGAGATATAAAGGAAGGCAATATTGTTTTATAAATATCTCTGCAATGCCTCCATTGTTTCATTTCAAATTTCCGCCTTTGCTCTATTTTTGCTAGCATGTTCAGGTTCTTGGTAGGTCACTTTCCATATGCTTCATGAAGTCCATGAACTGTTCTTTACTGGTCGGTTAAACTCTATGCTGCCTCCCACTTACGGAATCCAGGAACTTAAAATGGTAAAAAGAAAGAAAGACCACCCATGCACTGCTTAAAGACAGCAAGTGTTCTAACCTTGACTTTTGTCTTTCTCGGACCATCTGGCGCAGACATTTCTAGTCTTCCCAAGTACAGTAGAAGCCGTCATAACAATTTGTAAACACAATTCAGGACTTTTTATACTCCCCTCCCGTCTCTATTCTCAATTGTTGTGTCATTTGGCACACATTTGGTTTTATGGCACTAAGGACCTTAGCCAGCAATTCACCAATGAATAATATGAAGTAGCGGTCAAAGTACAGGTGACGTCCTGTGGCAACAATGTCAACCACGCATACGACTCCTGCTGCCCCACTTCACACTACAAATGAATCCATCCGTTCAAATAAAGTACTTCAAAGTCCAACATCGGACCACCTGGTAAAAAAGCCTGCTTGATATTGCCTGACTCGACAGTAAATGCTATCATTTGCTCATTGATGAAGACTTTTCCTCCTATTTCCTTTTATTTTGGGCACTTGTTGGCTCAAAACATGCTATTTCTATGAAGCCAGATTAAACCTGACAGTAGCACAGAACCAGTGAAGTTGGCATCTTGTGTAAATGGTAAATAAAAACAAAATACAATGATTGGGACGGCGTAGCGCAGTGGGAGAGTGGCCGTGCGCAACCCGAGGGACCCGGGTTCCAGTCCCACCTAGTACCAACCTCGTCACGTCCGTTGTGTCCTGAGCAAGACACTTTACCCTTGCTCCTGATGGGTGCTGGTTGGCGCCTTGCATGGCAGCTCCCTCCATCAGTGTGTGAATGTGTGTGTGAATGGGTAAATGTGGAAGTAGTGTCAAAGCGCTTTGAGTACCTTCAAGGTAGAAAAGCGCTATACAAGTACAACCCATTTATTTGCAAATCCTTTTCAACTTATATTCAATTGGGTAGACTTCAAAGACAAGATACTAGCGTTCGAACTGGAAAACGTAATTTTTCGCAAATATTAGCTCATTTAGATTTTTATACCTGCGACGTGTTTTTAATAAAAGCTGGCACAAGTGGCAAAAAAGACAGAAAGTTGAGGAATGCTCATCAAACACTTATTTTGAACATACCACAGGTGAACAGGCTAATTGGGAACAGGTGGGTGCCATGATTGGGTGTAAAAGCAGTTTCCATGAAATGCTCAGTCATTCACAAACAAGGATGAGGCGAGGGTCACCACTTTGTGAACAAATACGTAAGCAAATTGTCCAACAGTTTAAGAACAATGTTTCTCAACCAGCTATGGCAAGGAATGTAGGGATTTCAACATCTATGGTCCGTCAGGAAAATCCTTACCTCTGCAGCTATGGCCGTCTGACAAAGCCTGTAAATGTGCTGGTCATGTATGATGTATTATTGTTATTTTTGTTTTGTGATGTGCAATGTCAATTTTTTAAATGTACGGCAGTGAAAATTAATTTCCCCAACGGGGACCAATAAATCTAAATCTAATACGGGTAGCATGGTGGGACAGGGGTTAGTGCATGTGCCACACAATGCGAAGGTCCTGAGTAGTCCTGGGTTCAATCCCGTGATCGGGATCTTTCTGTGTGGAGACTGCGTGGGTTCCCTCCAGGTACTCCGGCTTCCTCCCACTTCCAAAGACATGCACCTGGGGATAGGTTGATTGGCAACACTAAATGGTCCCTAGTGTGTGAATGTTGTCTGTCTGTGTGCCCTGTGATGAGGTGGTGACTTGTCCAGGGTGTACCCCGCCTTTCGCCCAAATGCAGATGAGTTAGGCTCCAGCAACCCCCGCGATCCAAAAAGGGACAAGCGGTAGAAAATGTATGGATGGATGTCCGTAATACCATCAAAAAGTTCGGAGAATCTGGAGAAATTACTGCACGTAAGCGATTATTTTACGTACCTTTGAGCCCTCAGGCGGTACTGCATCAAAAACCTTGTGTAAAGGATATCACCACATGGGCTCAGGAACACTTCAGAAAATCACTGTCAGTAACTACAATTCCTCGCTACATCTGTTAGTGAAAGTTAAAACTCTACTGTACAAAGGGAAAGCCATTTATCAACAACACCCAGAAACATGTAATGGTGGTTCTTTGGTTAAAAAAGTTGCATAGATTTTGTTTTACAGAGCATCTCTTCAGGATGCGCCATTTTGTGGGCGGTTTTATTTACGTGTCTACACTCCCAACAGAGTATTCTCCTTGCCATCTTTGTTGTCGTTTTTAAGTGCTTCCATTGCGAGTTTACTGACATAAGTGCTACTTTGTCTTAGAAATGGCAACAGCGTAGGATGCGTGTCCATGTACTCGTGTTGTCCCGATACCAAAATGTATTTCGATACTTTTCTGATTAAAGGGGACCACAAGTTTGCATTATTGGCTTTATTTTAACAAAAAAATCTTAGGGTACATTAAATACATGTTTCTTATTGCAGTTAAGTCCTTAAATAAAATAGTGAACGTACAAGACAACTTGTCTTTTATTAGTAAGTAAACAAACAAAGGCTCCTAATTTAGTCTGCTGTCATATGCAGTAACATATTGTGTCATTTATCATTATTTTGTCAAAATTTTTAAGGACAAGTGGTAGAAAATGAATATTATTATTAATCTATTTGTTCATTTACTGTTAATATATTGTTAAATTGTCTTTAAATTGTCTGGTTTAACGTGTTCTATCTACAATTCTATTAAAATACTTTGCCTTAGTTTTGGATGAGACCACACATTTGGGTATCATTCCGATACCAAGTTGTTACAGGATCATACATTGGTCATATTCAAAGTCCTCATATGTCCAGGTACTTTTTAGAGGTGGTATAGTACTGAATATGATTCATTAATATCACGGTACTATACTAATACCGGTATACCAGGGGTCACCAACTTTTTTGAAACCAAGAGCTACTTCTTGGGTACTTATTAATGCGAAGGGCTACCAGTTTGATACACAAATAAACTGCCAGAAATAGCCAATTTGCTCAATTTACCTTTAATAAATAAATCTACATATATATAAAAAATTAGTATGTCTGTCTGTCATTCCGTCGTACATTTTTTTTCTTTTACGGAAGGTCTTTTGTCGAGAATAAATAATGAAAAAAACACTTAATTGAACGATTTAAAAGAGGAGAAAACACAAAAAAAATTTAAATTACATTTTTAAACACAGTTTATCTTCAATTTAGACTCTTTAAAATTCAAAATTCAACCGAAAAAAATGGAGAAAAACTAGCCAATTCGAATCTTTTTGAAAAAAATTTAAAAAAGAATTTATGGAACATCATTAGTAATTTTTCCTGATTAAGATTGATTTTATAAATTTGATGACATGTTTTAAATAGGTTAAAATCCACTTTGAAATAAGATTTAAATTTGATTGTACAGATTTTCTGGATTTGCCAGAATATTTTTTTTTAATTTTAATCATAAGTTTGAAGAAATATTTCACAAATATTCTTCGTCAAAAAAACAAGCTAAAACGAAGAATTAAATTAAAATGTATTTGTTATTCTTTACAATAAGAATAAATAAAAAAATACTTGAACATTGATTTAAATTGTCAGGAAAGGAGAGGAAGGAATTTTAAAGGTTTAAAAGGTTTAAAAATCCTAAAATCTTTTTTAAGGTTGTATTTTTTCTCTAAAATTGTCTTTCTGAAAGTTATAAGAAGCAAAGTAAAAAAAAAAAATCAATAAATTTGTTTAAACAAGTTAAGACCAAGTCTTAAAAATATTTTCTTGGATTTTCAAATTCTATTTGAGTTTTGTCTCTCTTAGAATTAAAAATGTCGAGCAAAGCGAGACCAGCTTGCTAGTCAATAAATAAGACTTAAAAAATAGAGGCAGCTCACTGGTAAGTGCTGCTATTTGAGCTATTTTTAGAACAGGCCAGCGGGCGACTCATCTGGTCCTTACGGGCGACCTGGTGCCCCCTGCTTTAAAAGCGTCACAAAAAAATTAGGCATAAAAATGTGTTAATTCCACGACTGTATATATCGGTATCGGTTGATATCGGACTCGGTAATCAAGAGTTGGGCAATATCGGTAAAAAAGCCATTATCGGACATCTCTAGTTTGGTTTGGGGGGGGGCAACACACCTCACATTTTTTATTTTTTATTCATTTTTTTTGAATGTGGATGATTGCTTAACATCAAGGCACACAATTGAGTAGCTGTTTTGTGAACAATGTGCACAAATCAACCTAAACGGCAGCAAAAGGAACTCCTGCAAATAAATAAATACCCCCCGCCCTCAAATCTGGCAACATGGCATATTTACACTTCATAATTAATAACACACAGAAGATGGAAGCTCCTTTTGTTCCTTCTAGAAACACGTGACTAGTGTGCAGTGGTTATTGACAGCATCACTTTGTTACACAAATAATCATGTTAGCTGCACTTTCTTTTTTTTTTTGGATACTAACTCCCGACTTTGTCTTTAAAGGCCACATCCGCGCAATGGAGCCAAAAATATTAGTCTTGACGTAGCTTAGTAAGGCTAGCTTGTTTACAGTTACTTACACATCAACCTGAGCAAATCTTTTATTCCGGAAACATTCGTAAAAGACACTAAAACATGAGCTGAATTGACTTGGCCTTAGAAGCGGTAGAAATGGATGGATGGACGCTTACTGCATACTTGCCAACCTTGAGACCTCCGAATTCGGGCGGTGTGTATGTAGCTGGGGGGTGTATATTGTCCCGGAAGTGTTAGTGCTGCAAGGGTTTCTGGGTATTTGTTCTGTTGTGTTTATGTTGTGTTACAATAAGAAAAAAAAATATATAATTGAACAATGGTTTAAATTGTCAGGAAAGAAGAGGAAGGAATTTAAAAGGTAAAAATGTATATGTGTTTAAAAATCGTAAAATCATTTTTAAGGTTGTATTTTTTCTCAAAAATTGTCTTTCTGAAAGTTATAAGAAGCAAAGTAAAAAAAATAAATGAATTTATTTAAACAAGTGAAGACCAAGTCTTTAAAAGATTTCTTGGATTTTCAAATTCGATTTGAGTTTTGTCTCTCTTAGAATTAAAAATGTTGAGCAAAGCGAGACCAGCTTGCTAGTAAATAAATACAATTAAAAAATAGAGGCAGCTCACTGGTAAGTGCTGCTATTTGAGCTATTTTTAGAACAGGCCAGCGGGCGACTCATCTGGTCCTTACGGGCTACCTGGTGCCCGCGTTGGTGACCCCTGCGGTATACCGTACAACCCTACCATGTACGAGCCAGTTTGCCCCACAACAAGAGGAGGGAGGAATAAGTAGATTATTGAATAAAGAATTGGACTACAATGGCGGACGTGTGCAAATGATTTTAGTCCGCTGACGTCCCACTTGGGAAACCCGTCTCCAAATTTAAAACGGCTCGTTTCCCGGAGGTATAAAGGAAGGTAAGATCGTTTTATTAATATTTCTGCAATGCCCTCCACCATTTGACCGAAATGTATGCAAATCCCAAATACACAAGAGCAGGTACCAATTACTGGGATGTCACTGCAACATGAAGTCACGTGTCGGAATAGTAGCTACAGGTAAGAACATTAGGTTTTGCATAATAGGGCCCCTTTAACCATGAATTGATTAACGTGGACCCCGACTTAAACAAGTTGAAGAACTTATTGGGGTGTTACCATTTAGTGGTCAATTGTACGGAATATGTACTGTACTGTGCAATCTACTAATAAAAGTTTCAATCAATCAAAAAACAGCATGGTGAGGTTGGGAGAGTGGCCATGCCAGCAACCAGAGGTTTTCTGGTTCGAGCCCCAACTTCTACCAACCTAGTCACTTCCGTTGTGCATACTTGCCAACCTCTGCGAGAAAAGGTAATGAAACTGCACAAAACAGGAAATGTGTATAAAAAGATATCCAAGGAATTGAGAATGCCAATCATCAGTGTTCAAACGCTGATTAAGAAGTTGAAAATGAGGAATTCAGGTGGACCAGCATAGATTTCAATCAATCAATCAATGTTTATTTATATAGCCCCAAATCACAAATGTCTCAAAGGACTGCACAAATCATTACGACTACAACATCCTCGGAAGAACCCACAAAAGGGCAAGGAAAACTCACACCCAGTGGGCAGGGAGAATTCACATCCAGTGGGACGCCAGTGACAATGCTGACTATGAGAAACCTTGGAGAGGACCTCAGATGTGGGCAACCCCCCCCCTCTAGGGGACCGAAAGCAATGGATGTCAAGCGGGTCTAACATGATATTGTGAAAGTCCAATCCATAGTGGCGAGAGTTCAGTTCAAAGCGGATCCAAGACAGCAGCGAGAGTCCCGTCCACAGGAAACCATCCCAAGCGGAGGCGGATCAGTAGCGTAGCGATGTCCCCAACCGACACACAGGCGAGCATTCCATCCTGGGTCTCGACTCTGGACAGTCAGTACTTCATCCATGGTCATCGGACCGGACCCCCTCCACAAGGGAGGGGGGGGACATAGAAGAAAAAGAAAAGAAGCGGCAGATCAACTGGTCTAAAAAGGGAGTCTATTTAAAGGCTAGAGTATACAAATGAGTTTGAAGGTGAGACTTAAATGCTTCTACTGAGGTGGCATCTCGAACTGTTACCGGGAGGGCATTCCAGAGTACTGGAGCCCGAACGGAAAACGCTCTATAGCCCGCAGACTTTTTTTGGGCTTTGGGAATCACTAATAAGCCGGAGTCTTTTGAACGCAGATTTCTTGCCGGGACATATGGTACAATACAATCGGCAAGATAGGATGGAGCTAGACCGTGTAGTATTTTATACGTAAGTAGTAAAACCTTAAAGTCACATCTTAAGTGCACAGGAAGCCAGTGCAGGTGAGCCAGTATAGGTATATATGTATGTATATATGTATATAAAGGTATATACAGTATAGGTATATATGTATGTATATATGTATATAAAGGTATATACAGTACAGGTATATATGTATGTATATATGTATATAAAGGTATATACAGTATAGGTATATATGTATGTATATATGTATATAAAGGTATATACAGTATAGGTATATATGTATGTATATATGTATATAAAGGTATATACAGTATAGGTATATATGTATGTATATATGTATATAAAGGTATATACAGTATAGGTATATATGTATGTATATATGTATATAAAGGTATATACAGTACAGGCGTAATGTGATCAAACTTTCTTGTTCTTGTCAAAAGTCTAGCAGCCGCATTTTGTACCAACTGTAATCTTTTAATGCTAGACATGGGGAGACCCGAAAATAATACGTTACAGTAATCGAGACGAGACGTAACAAACGCATGGATAATGATCTTAGCGTCTTTAGTGGACAGAATAGAGCGAATTTTAGCAATATTACGGAGATGAAAGAAGGCCGTTTTAGTAACGCTTTTAATGTGTGACTCAAAGGAGAGAGTTGGGTCGAAGATAATACCCAGATTTTTTACAGAGTCACCTTGTTTTATTATTTGGTTGTCAAATGTTAGAGTTGTATTATTAAATAGAGGTCAGTGTCTAGCAGGACCGATAATCAGCATTTCCGGTTTTTTGGCGTTAAGTTACATTTCAGCCACCACTGCCAGGAAAATTAATTGATTGATTGATTGATTTTATTAGTAGATTGCACATTATTAGTAGATTGCACAGTACATTGCATATTCCGTACAATGGACCACTAAATGGTAAAACCCGAATAAGTTTTTGAATTTGTTTAAGTCGGGGTCCACGTTAATCAATTCATGGTAATTGTACGCAATGCAAAGAAATATCCACAAATAACTTCTGCGGAAGGAAACCCGGAGGAAGAGGGGTTAGTGCGTCTTCCTATGCAAAGGTCCTGAGTAGTCCTGGGTTCAATCCCGGGCTCGGGATCTTTCTGTTTGGAGTTTGCATGTCCTCCCCGTGACTGCGTGGGTTCTCTCAGGGTACTCCGGCTTCCTCCCACCTCCAAAGACATGCACCTGGGGATAAGCCCCTCCCACTTCCAAAGACATGCACCTGGGGATAGGTTGATTGGCAACACTAAATTGGCCCTAGTGTGTGAATGTTGTCCGTCTATCTGTGTTGGCCCTGTGATGAGGTAGCAACATTTCCAGGGTGTGCCCCGCCTTCCGCCCGATTGTAGCTGAGATAGTCACCAGCGCTTAAAGGGGATAAGCGATAGAAAATGGATGGATGGAACTTCAGCTGAAATGCAGGACTCTCTGAAAAATTGTGGCCTGGCTGTTTCAAGATGCACAATAAGGAGGCACTTGAAGAAAAATGGGCTGCATGGTCGAGTGGCCAGAAGAAAGCCATTAATGTGCAAATGTCACAAAGTATCCCGCTTTGAGACAAGCCTCAAAACTTCTGGAACAAAGTAATTTGGAGTGATGAGACCAAAATGTAACTTTTTGGCCACTCGACCATGCAGCCCATTCTTCCCCTTTTCAGTTTTTATTATTCATATTCTCTGAAGAATGGCCAAGAAATCATAAATTATCCCAGGGCATGTAAACTTATGAGCACCACTGTATATGCCAGGGGTCGGCAACCCAAAATGTTGAAAGAGCCATATTGGACCAAAAATAAAAAATCTGTCTGAAGCCGCAAAAAATGAAAAGCCGTATAAATGTGTTTTAATGGCGAAAGTGTCCATATTAGCTATGTTGGCCTACTAACAAAAAGACTGTCGCAGGCTGACACAAATCTTCATTGACAGAAATGTTGAAATATAATATTTATTCCACCCATTTTTACAAAATTGGAAACCATTAGTAAAACAGAGGCTTCTTAGAGGGTGAGATAATGTTTAGATATTACTGGCTTAAAATGGCCAAAGGTCCAAGTTAAAGAAAATGGCAGGCTGTCTTCTTTGAATGGATTTATAACAATCTACGCAAGCTGGGTAATGTTTGCTGTGGTCTGGAACAACATGGCACACAAACAACTATCAGAAATGCAGCCAATATTACATACAGATAATATGTCACGAGAAATGCAGACAAAAATTAAATAGATAGAGGAAATAGGAAATTAAATGAGCTCAAATATACGTACAAGTGAGGCATAATGATGCAATATGTACACAAAGTTATCCTAAATAGCATGTTAGCATTGATGATGCAATATGTACACAAAGTTATCCTAAATAGCATGTTAGCATTGATGATGCAATATGTACACAAAGTTATCCTAAATAGCATGTTAGCATTGATGATGCAATATGTACACAAAGTTATCCTAAATAGCATGTTAGCATTGATTCGCTTGAAGTCATGCACTCCACACAAGTCAATAACATCAACAAAGCTCACATTTGTGCATTCACGCTCAGCATAAACAGTTTGGTGGACAAAATGAGACAAAGAAAGAGTGGCATAAAAGAAGAAAATTGTACATGTAAACAAACTACGGTGAGTTCAAGGACTGCATAAATTAGTAGGACAAATCGACACTCGCCAAATACTCTTATCAGAAAAGCATGTTTAACATAAATAGTGAGATTGTCGTAGAGCAGGGGTCACCAACGTGGTGCCCGTAAGGACCAGATGAGTCGCCCGCTGGCCTGTTCTAAAAATAGCTCAAATAGCAGCACTTACCAGTGAGCTGCCTCTATTTTTTAAATTGTATTTATTTACTAGCAAGCTGGTCTCGCTTTGCTGGACATTTTTAATTCTAAGAGAGACAAAACTCTAATAGAATTTGAAAATCCAAGAAAATATTTTGAAGACTTGGTCTTCACTTGTTTAAATAAATTCTTTTTTTTTTTTTACTTTGCTTTTTATAACTTTCAGAAAGACAATTTTAGAGAAAAAATACAACCTTTAACATGATTTTAGGATTTTTAAACACATATACCTTTTCACCTTTTAAATTCGTTCCTCCTCTTTCCTGATGATTTAAATCAATGTTCAATTAAATTTTTTTTTTATTGTAAAAAATAATAAATACATATTAATTTAATTCTTCATTTTATATTCTGTTTTTTCGACACAGAATATTTGTGAAATATTTACTCAAACTTATTATGATTAAAATCCCCAAAAATTATTCTGGCAAATCTAGAAAATCTGTAGAATCAATTTTAAATCTTATTTCAAAGTCTTTTGAATTTCTTTTAAATTTTTTGTTCTGGAAAATCTAGAAGAAATAATGATTTGTCTTTGTTCGAAATATAGCTTGGTCCAATTTGTTATATATTCTAACAAAGTGCAGACTGGATTGTAACCTATTTAAAACATGTCATTAAAATTCTAAAATTAATCTTAATCAGGAAAAATTACTAATGCTATTCCATAAATTCTTTTTAAAAATTTTTTTCAAAAAGATTCAAATTAGCTAGTTTTTCTCTTCATTTATTTCGGATCAATTTAGAATTTTAAAGAGTCGAAATTGAAGATAAACTATGTTTCAAAATTTAATTTTCATTTTACTTTTCAATTAACCAAATCGAGGGGATCTACCTCATTTATATATATCATTTATATTTATTTATTTATGAAAGAGATGTTTTTGTAAACAAGTTAAATGTGTTTAGTGATAATTCAAGCATGTGTAAAACATATAGATGTCTTTCTTTCATGAGGACAAGTTGGTGTATTACCTGATTCTGATGACTTGCATTGATTGGAATCAGACAGTAATGATGATAACGCCCACATTTTCAAATGGAGGAGAAAAAAAGTTGTCCTTTCTGTACAATACCACATGAAAGTGGTTGGTTTTTGGCATCTAATTCATCCAGCTTCCATACACTTTACAAGAAAAACATTGGCGGCAAATTCCGTAGCTTGCTTGATTGACATTCACGGCACCCGAAGGTCTTGTGAAGTAAAGTGAAGTGAATTATATTTATATAGCGCTTTTTCTCTAGTGACTCAAAGCGCTTTACATAGTGAAACCCAATATCTAAGTTACATTTAAACCAGTGTGGGTGGCACTGGGAGCAGGTGGGTAAAGTGTCTTGCCCAAGGACACAACAGCAGTGACTGGGATGGCAGAAGCGGGGATCGAACCTGCAACCCTCAAGTTGCTGGCACGGCCGCTCTACCAACTGAGCTATACTCGACGCTGGCTGCTGCGAGATCATTATTATTAAAAAATGACCAACAGGAAGGCGAGAAACACTTTTTATTTCAACAGACTTTCGCGCCGTCCCTTCCGTCAAAACTCTAAAGGCCGACTGCACATTTCCTATCTTCACAATAAAAGCCCTGCTTGATGCTGCCTGCGCTAACAAAATAAGAGTCTCGGAAAGCTGGCGTGCGCAAGCGATCGCAGGGCTTTTATTGTGAAGATAGGAAATGTGCAGTCGGCCTTTAGAGTTTTGACGGAAGGGACGGCGCGAAAGTCTGTTGAAATAAAAAGTGTTTCTCGCCTTCCTCTCTGTCATTTTTTCATAATAATGAAGTGGCAGCAGCCAGCGTCATCTCACAAGACCCTCGGGTGCCGTGAATGTCAATCAAGCAAGCTACGGAATTTGCCGCCAATGTTTTTCTTGTAAAGTGTATGGAAGCTGGATGACGTAGATGCCAAAAACCAACCACTTTCACGTGGTATTGTACAGAAAGGACAACTTTTTCTCTCCTCCATTTGAAAATGTGGGCGTTATCATCATTACTGTCTGATTCCAATCAATGCAAGTCATCAGAATCAGGTAATACACCAACTTATATTCTTGTCTTGGTGAAAGAAAGACATCTATATGTGTTACACATGCTTGTATTATCATTAAACACATTTAACTTGTTTACAAAAATGTCTCTTTCATAAATAAATAAATATAAATGATATATATAAATGAGGTAGATCCCCTCGAGTTGGTCAATTGAAAAGTAGCTCGCCTGCAGAAAAAGTGTGGGCACCCCTGATGTAGACAAACTACGGTGAGTTCAACGACCGCCAAAATGAGTAGGACAAAACGGCGCTCGCCAAATACTCAAATCAGTGAAGCATGTTTAATGTTAACAGTGTGCTTTACAGCAATTAGGGAGGTTTGTGTCATGTTTGTCCTCCCACAGAAACCAAATTAAAACAAAAATATGTTTTTTTCCCCTCATCATTTCCATTTTTCATATATTTTTGAAAAAGTTCCAAAGAGCCACTAGGGCGGCGCTAAAAAGCCGCATGCGGTTCTAGAGCCGCAGGTTGCAGACCCCTGCTATATGTCCTCAGCCGTCTCGTGGACGCGCAAAGGGGCTGTCGTGGACGCGCAAATCACCCCTCGCGCGGTCCCGGCTCAAAGGCCCGCCCAGCAGAGTAGATCACGTGACCCCCTTTGCTCGAATTACAGTTTAAATTTCAGTGCGCGCGCCTGCTCCGCACGAACGAGTCGGAAGGGACGCTTTGCCGCGGCTGGTTCGCAGTCGGATTTCCTCTTCGTTACAAGCACATTGTAACCACACAAAAAAAGAGCAGCATGTCGGACGAAAAGCCAAAGGTTAGTACTTCCCCCCCCCCCCGCTCCGGGTGAATAAAGACGGGGAGTCCCGCTCTCAAACGGTTAGGCCGCTAAGCTAGCTCGAGGTTGAGGATGGCGCATTTGTGCGCGAAAAAAAGAGCTAAAACAAAAGTGGTGAAAATGTGTCGATTTAAACAACGCGCCATGTCGAGCGGATGCTGGAAAATAATCGCCTGTTTGGTTTTTTGGGGGCTTTTGGGAAGTTCTGAGCGACACCAGCGTGGCTTTCTTTTGCGCCATTGTGGCTTACTGCGCCACTTTGGACGTGGGTTAGCATGCTAGGCTAACGTACAATGGTTAGCATAGCAGGCCAAAACACACACATAACCTCCCTCTTTTTAATGCCTTTGTCGGGTGTAATATTATATTGTTCAGGGGAAGACTTGAAGGGAATGTTGGGGATAACAGAGGCGGAGTTGCTTCAGCTTAAAAAAAAAAAAAGGGGTTTGATATTTATAAGTTGTCAAAATAAGGGACAAGTGGTGGAAATGGATGCATGGAAGTTGTTGTCATTAAATAAGTAAACAAAATGTATGTTAAGTTGTCAAAAAAGGGACAAGCGGTAGAAAATGGATGATGGAGGTTGTCATTAAATAATAAAACAAAATGTATGTTGTCACAAAAAAAGGACAAGCGGTAGAAAATGGATGGATGGAGGTTGTCATTAAATGGTAAGAAAACAAAATGTCTGTTAAATTGTCAAAAAAGGGACAAGCAGTAGAAGAAAGTGGATGGATGGAGGTTGTCATTAAATGGTAAGAAAACTAAATGTATGTTAAATTGTCAAAGTGACAAACGGTAGAAAATGGATGGATGGAGGTTGTCATTAAATGATAAAATGTATGTTAAGTTGTTAAAAAAGAGACAAGATGTACAAAATGGAAGGGATGCAAGTTGTCAATAAACGATGAAACAAAATGTATGTTGTCAAGAAAGGGATGAGCGGTAGAAAATGGATGGAAGTTGTCATTAAATGATAAGAAAACAAAATGTATGTTAAGTTGTCACAAAAAAGGGACAAGCGGTAGAAAATGGATGGATTGAGGTTGTCGTTAAATGATCGGAAAACAAGATGTATGTTAAATTGTCAAAAAAGGTACAAGTGGTAGAAAATGGATGGATGGAGGTTGTCATTAAATGGTAAGAAAACAAAATGTATGTTAAATTGTCAAAGTGACAAACGGTAGAAAAAGGATGGATGGAGGTTGTCATTAAATGATTAAATGTATGTTAAGTTGTCAAAAAAGAGAAGATGTAGAAAATGGATGGATGCAAGTTGTCATTAAACGATGAAACAATGTATGTTGTCAAAAAAGGGATGAGCGGTAGAAAATGGATGGATGGAGGTTGTCATTAAATGATAAGAAAACAAAATGTATGTTAAGTTGTCAAAAAAGGGACAAGCGGTAGGAAATGGATGGATGGAGGTTGTCATTAAATGTTAAGGGAAAAAATGTATGTTAAGTTGTCAAAAAAGGGACAAGAGGTAGAAAAAGGATGAATGGAAGTTGTCATTAAATGATAAGAAAACAAAATGTATGTTGTCAAAAAAGGGACATGCGGTAGAAATTGATGAATGGAAGTTATCATTAAATGATAAGAAAACTTAATTGATGTTAAGTTGTCAAAAAAGGGACAAGCGGTAGTAAATGGATGGATGAAGTTGTCATTAAACGATGAAACAATATATGTTGTCATAAAAGGACAAGCGGTAGAAAATTGATGGATGGAAGTTATCATTAAATGATAAGAAAACAAAATTGATGTTAAGTTGTCAAAAAAGGGACAAGCGGTAGGAAATGGATGGATGGAGGTTGTCATTAAATGACAAGAAAACAAAATGTATGTTAAATTGTCAAAAAAAAGGGACAAGCGGTAGAAAATGGATGAAATTGAGGTGGTCGTTAAATGATAAAATGTATGTTAAATTGTCATAAAAGAGACAAGATGTAGAAAATGGATGGATGGAAGTTGTCATTAAACGATAACACAAAATGTATGTTGTCAAAAAAGGGACAAGCGGTAGAAATTGATGAATGGAAGTTATCATTAAATGATAAGAAAACATAATTGATGTAAAGTTCTCAAAAAAGGGACAAGCGGTAGGAAATGGATGGATGAAGTTGTCATTAAACGATAAAACAGAATGTATGTTGTCATAAAAGGACAAGCGGTAGAAAATTGATGGATGGAAGTTATCATTAAATGATAAGACAACAAAATTGATGTTAAGTTGTCAAAAAAGGGACAAGCGGTCGAAAATGGATGGATGGAGGTTGTCATTAAATGGTAAGAAAACAAAATGTCTGTTAAATTGTCAAAAAAGGGACAAACGGTAGAAAATGGATGGATGGAGGTTGTCATTAAATGATTAAATATATGTTAAGTTGTTAAAAAAGAGACAAGATGTAGAAAATGGATGGATGCAAGTTGTCATTATATGATGAAACAATGTATGTTGTCAAAAAAGGGATGAGCGGTAGAAAATGGATGGATGGATGGAGGTTGTCATTAAATAAGAAAACAAAATGTATGTTAAGTTGTCAAAAAAAGGGACAAGTGGTAGAAAATGGATGGATGGAGGTTGTCATTAGATGTTAAGGAAAAAAAATGTATGTTAAATTGTCAAAAAAGGGACACGCGGTAGGAAATGGATGGATGGAGGTTGTCAAATGATAAGACAACAAAATGTATGTTAAGATGTCAAAAAAAAGGGACAAGTGGTAGAAAATTGATGGATGGAAGTTGTCATTAAATGATAAGAAAACAAAATGTATGTTAAGTTGTCAAAAAAGGGACAAGCGGTACAAAACGATGAATGGAGGTTGTCATTAAATGACAAGAAAACAAAATGTATGTTAAATTGTCAAAAAAAAAGGGACAAGCGGTTGAAATGGATGGATGAAGTTGTTATTAAACAATAAAACAGAATGTATGTTGTCATTAAAGGACAAGCGGTAGAAAATTGATGCATGGAAGTTATCATTAAATGATAAGAAAACAAAATTGATGTTAAGTTGTCAAAAAAGGGACAAGCGGTAGAAAATGGATGGATGGAGGTTGTCATTAAATGATAAGAAAACAAAATGTATGTTAAGTTGTCAAAAAAGGGACAAGCAGTAGAAAATGGATGGATGGATGTCATTAAATAAGAAAAAAAATGTATGTTAAGTTGTCAAAAAAGGGACAAGCAGTAGAAAATGGATGGATGGAGGTTGTCATTAAATGATAACACAAAATGTATGTTGTTTAGTGGTGCAACATCCCCCTTTTTTAATGCTCTTGCTTGGTGTGTTTATTGTTCAGGAAAAGACTTGGAAGTGTTGAGGATAATTGAAATGGAGTTGCTTCAGCTAAAAAAATGGTTTGATGTTAATAAGTTGTCAAAGGGACAAACGGTAGAAAATGAATGAATGGGTGGATGGAAGTTGCCATCAAATAAGAAAAAAAAAGAATGGTGTTAAGTGTTTCGAGGGCAAATTGTGAAGCAAAATTTAGATTAAATCACAAAATGTATGGTGTTTAGTGGTGTAAGGACAAATTCCAACGATCCATCCATTTTCTACCGCTTGTCCCTTTCGGGGCCGCGGGGAGTACTATCTCAGCTGCATTCGGGGTAGGGCGGGGTACACCCTGGACAAGTCGCCAACACAGATCGACAGACAACATTCACACACTAAAAGTATGAAGCAAAATTTAAGTTAAATCAAGTGGAAGTTGATGAAGAGTATATGAAACTAAATTATTGGGAATAATAATTGATCATAACTTTTGTTGGAAACTGCATTTTGAATATATGAGGGGTACAATATCCAAATCCATTGCTATTTATAAAGTAAGACACCTGCTGAATCATTTTTCCATATCTAACACATCCTGTTGACGTTTGGGGAAATGTTTATTAATTAAACATATACCCAATAATTAAACTTCAAAAAAGGGTAAAAAGAATAATACAAAAAGTGTCTTACTATGAACCTACCAATCTATTATTTATAAGTTACAGTATAATGTGTTCAAATTTTCAGCTATTGTGTTTTTAAAAACAATGGAAATTGTGTTTCGAGTAAAGAACAACAGCCTTCCAGCTTGTATTCTTAGGCTATTTAAATTAAGAGGAGAAAACCAATTTACGGGAGATATTTATTTTTGAATTATGTAAAGTAAGAACGAATAAAAAAATACAAATGGGTTTCAGTTTTAGGAGTTAAAAGGTGGAACAAGCTCAGTGATGTGTTGAAGACATGTAGTTATTTGTTAAGGTTTAAGAAAGCCTTGAAAGGTGAAATAATGGAAAATTATAAAATATAGCAACGATTACTTTTATCCCATTGTTTTGTTTTTTTATGTTGATGTTCCAGGCAATCAAATTTTCAGTGAAGGTATAGGAGAGGCAAATATAAGCCTTGGCTTCAGCCTATTCCTTTTTTGGTCCATTTTTTTTTTGTGTGTGTGAATAACTTAATATGCATAATCTGTGCTGTGTTACTGTTAGTATATTTAACAACTTTTGTGTGCAGGAAGGAGTAAAAACAGAGAACGACCACATTAATCTGAAGGTAGCAGGTCAAGATGGCTCAGTGGTACAGTTCAAAATCAAAAGGCATACTGCACTCAACAAACTCATGAAGGCATATTGTGAACGACAGGTAAGCCCATTGACTGGTTTTTGCTCTAAAATGTCCAATTGTGGCGTCATGCAATTTTCTGTCTCCTTTACAGGGACTGTCGATTCGCCAAATAAGGTTTCGCTTTGACGGGCAGCCCATAAATGAGTTGGACACACCTGCACAGGTTAGTGATGCACAACACTAAACAGTTGCTTGTATCGCTCGAGTTTCATGGGGATTAAAAATAATGTATTTTTTCCTATCATTCACAATCCTTATGTGAGGCAAGAACACAAGTTTGTCTTTTTTATGCATTCCAACTCGTATATAAGTCAGCTAACAATGAAGCCTTTGGGAGGCATTCCATTCTGCATACGAAGCGCTCTAAAAACATCGAAACACCTGCATCAAGGTTTTACATACATGCTGTTAGTAGAAGCAATTCGGACAAGGACTATTATAACATCAATTAGTAATCGACTTATTTATAGTATATATAGTAATGCAGACAGTTCTAAAATGTGTCTGACTGCAGAGAGCCACCTCACCAAGAAATCAGACCAGCTCTTTTAATATTGGGCACTCATGGTCCAGTTTTGCACACATTTTGATTAGTTTAATAACTGTGGTTATTAATCTACAGTTTTTATTCCACATTGTTTTCTTAAAGTTGCAAATGATAAACACTTAGTGAAATGAAATGTCAAACTGCATCAATATACATGAATTAAAGATACGTAAATAATCAAATTGTAGCGCCTGAATCGTAATCAAATCCTGAGGTAACCAAAGATTCCCACCTCTAGCTGTTAGTGTATGTGTAGTAAAAAAAGACACTCTTAATTAAATGTAATGTTTGCATATTTTGCTCTTGTTAATCGTACAGCGGAATATTAATTTTATATGTATCACATTTGTGTTTCCCTTCAACAACACTGACTACTCATCCCGGCAGACTTGAGAGACTATACACAAAACACTTACTGTACAATGCCTACTCTCACTGGGATGCAGACTGATTCATATATTCCTATTTAGATGAAGAATCAATCATAGTCTTCACGAAGGGTTAAAAAAAAAAAAAAAAGGCAAAACCATCTGCCTTGCCATTTTCGGGTCTGAGTTGGTATGCAAAGTTGACCAACTTCTGGGTTTATGGCCCCAACCTTCTACTATCCTGGTGGGAGGCATGATTTATAATCTCGGATTACATTTCACCATCTAACAGGTGACTCATTAGCTGACCGGCTCAATGTGTCAATACAGCAGCAGGAGCTAGTTACCTCTCCGTGATCAATGCCATGCTTAAAGCAGGTCCTTAACATTGGCGCTTATGATAACAAATATTTCTAATACTGGGTTAATATTCAGGTCACGAAAAATAAATGTAGTATTGTTTGTGCTTTTTGGGTGTTTTTACTGGGTTTTATTGGTGCAATAGAGGCTCCCTTTGACTCTGTTGTTAACTGACTTTTAGTTTATTTTATTTTTTAAACGAGTTAGAATGCATTAAAAATACATGTTCTTGTGTCTCATTAGTATTGGGAATGATAAGGAAATATCCCCCAAAAAGTACAGTTCCCCTTCAAGAGTCGGATTAAGTGAAGTGAAGTGAATTATATTTATATAGCGCTTTTTCTCTAGTTACTCAAAGCGCTTTACATAGTGAAACCCAATATTTAATTTTTACATTTAAACCAGTGTGGGTGGCACTGGGAGCAGGTGGGTAAAGTGTCTTGCCCGAGGACACAACGGCAAGTGACTAGGATGGCGTAAGCGGGGATTGAACCTGCAACCCTCAAGTTGCTGGCACGGCCGCTCTACCAACCCAGCTATACCGCCCCAACATGCGATTGGAAATAAAAAACATTCTTCCCCACTTTGATGTTTACTTACTGTAGAACCTCAAAGTGGCCAGAAAATGTCACAGCGAATTACAGGTTTTAAAGTCAAATTGAGATTTCATATAAATCATAAAATAACAAGCGTCCCTACTTTGCGGAAATTCACCTACCACAGAATATCTGTAATGCATCTCCTGCGATAATGGAGGCAACACTGTATTCACTTCCATAGATTCAACCTTTTTTAACATTACATTTCCAAGATAAATGGTAAATGGGTTATACTTGTATAGCGCTTTTCTACCTTCAAGGTACTCAAAGCACTTTGACACTATTTCCACATTTACCCATTCACACACTGATGGCGGGACCACGACCCGTCAGGAGCAAGGTTGAAGTGTCTTGCTCAAGGACACAACAGACGTGACGAGGTTGGTAGAAGGTGGGGATTGAACCAGGAACCCTCAGGTTGCTGGCACGGCCACTCCCAACCGCGCCACGCTGTCCCCGATAAGAAGTCCATGCCGTAGAGAGGGGGTTAATGTTTTGACTGCAATGAGACAAATTCATGCTACAGAAGCTGAAATATTTAAAATGTAAAATAAGACTAACTTTTTATAATAAACGAAGGAACAGTCTAGATCAGTGGTTCTCAACCTTTTTTCAGTGAACAATTTTTAAATTCAAGTACCCCCTAATCAGAGCAAAGCATTTTTGGTTGAAAAAAAAGAGATCAAGAAGTAAAATACAGCACTATGTCATCAGTTTCTGATTTATTAAATTGTATAACAGTGCAAATTATTGCTCATTTTTAGTGGTCTTTCTTGAACTATTTGGAAAAAAAGATATAAAAATACGTAAAAACTTGTTGAAAAATGAACAAGTGATTCAATTAAAAATAAAGATTTCTCCACATAGAAGTAATCATCAAGTTAAAGTGCCCTCTTTGGGGATTGTAATAGAGATCCATCTGGATTCATCAACTTAATTCTAAACTTTTCTTCACAAAAAAAAGACATCTTTTACATAAATATTTATGGAACATGTCCACAAAAAATGTAGCTGTCAACACTGAATATTGCATTGTTGCATTTCTTTTCACAGTTTATGAACTTCCATTCATATTTTGTTGAAGTATTATTCAATAAATAAAGGATTTTTGAATTGTTACTATTTTTAGAATATTTAAAAAAAAATCTCACGTACCCCTTGGCATACCTTCAAGTACGCCCAGTGCTACGCGTACCCCCATTTGAGAACCACTGGTCTAGAATACGGGTCTCTAACGTGTTGCCCTGGGGCCATTTGCAGCCTGCAGGCCAATTATTTGCTGCCCTTCCTAAACTTCATATTTTAGACTTTGATATTGATTCATAATGGAAATCAGGTTTCCCCCTTGATTTCCCTTATGATTGTGTTGGCCTGTCACAGCAAATTAGAAGCAGCCACACCTTTTTAAAAATAAGTTTTTTTTTAACTTAAGACAAATTAAAGTAATTTACGAATGTATGTATAGTGTAACATATGGGGGTATTCTTATGTTTATGGCTGTTAAGTAAAGGAGATCCTGACAACAGTTTAGATCTAGTTTAGATTTTATTTTTCAACCAAAGTAAACAACTTGTGCAGTATAGGCAACGGCGCCCCAGCATAAACACCATTTCTGGTCCTTCAACAATTGCTATTTTATAGGATTCAAAGTGTATGTATGTATATTTTCCTATATTACAAATCTATCATTTGCGCACTGTTGACTAGTAATGCACCATAAATTCTGCCACTTAAAAAAGACTGATCACTGAAACAGTGCTGTGAACGTACACAATATGCACGTGATTGTCTGGAGCAGAGGCAGCATAGCTAGGGGTGTAAGGGTACGTGTATTTGTATTGAACCGTTTCGGTACGGGGGTTTCGGTTCGGTTCGGCGGCGTACCGAACGAGTTCCACACGGACATATTAAGTTGTGTAAACAATGCACACCGAGGCACCATGAATTGATTTACGTGGAGTTGTAAAACTTATTCGGGTGTTACCATTTAGTGGTCAATTGTACGGAATATGTACTGTACTGTGTAATCTACTAATTAAAGTTTCAATCAATCAAAAATAAAAACAACACACGGTATGCTAGCAGCGACCGAGCTATGATAGACTGACCATACCTCCTCTTTTCACCGGATATGTCCTCTTTCTTAAATGCTTCAAATGTCATTTTAAGTTAGGGTTGCGTGTATTTTCAATGTACGTTCAGGGTTAAGAAGGGGTTAAAAACGAAAGAAATTGTGCGCAGCAACATTTGTGAGGCAGAGAGCGAGAGAGTTATGATAAACGTGCATGCGTCGCCAGGCTCTGCTTTTTACCCATAGATTTATCAGATTTTATTTTTTTATTATCTATAGCAGGGGTGTCAAAAGTGTGCCCCGGAGGCGATTTGCAGCCCACAGCTAATGTTTTAGAGGCCCACAGCACATTCTAAAAATACTATTAAAATAAACAAAAGTGAAGTAAAAAAGCTTAAAGGCGAAATGTAATTTTGAAAAAGTTGCAACGTTGACTAATAAAACAAAGCTGTTTTTAGTTTTATTTCAAACTGTCATTGCTCAAAACATAATATTGAATCAAAATCAATGTTATTATGAATTATTGACCTATCCAAGTTTCAGATTACTTTGCATCAAATATTCCACTAAGAAAAATATTCCTGGTGGAAGATATTGCAAATTTGGTAAATAAATAACCAAACAATTTATATTTTGATGTTTTCTTACTGTACCGAAAATGAACTGAACCGTGACCTCTGACCCGAGGTACGTACCGAATGTATGTATGTTAGGGGTGTAACGGTACGTGTATTTGTATTGAACCGTTTCGGTTTGGTACGAGGGTGTATCGAACGAGTTTGTAAACTAAAGTCTAAGCAAGCTGCTCTGCTTTCTGCCTCTGTCTGAGCAGTGAGCACCCAGCATTGTCCCGCCCACACAACTATCTGATCGGTTACATACAAAGCCAATCAGCAGTGCGTATTCAGAAAGCATGAAGTCAGTGCTCCGGCGTCGAGATGAGCAGATATGTGTTTAGCAGGTGAGCAGCGGACATCGTACACTCCCCAAATTATAAAAAACACCTCCCAGTCACAACTATTACAAACATCACTATAAGCCCGTTGACCTTCTAGAAACTTAAACTGCAGCTCAGCTCGCTCATAGTTGAGGTGAAGGCTAATTAGCTTTTAGCGTTACGTTAGCTCATTTTGCTGTGTGTGGGTTTGCATGTGTGTATAATAAGTCAACTACTGACTTCCCAAATGCTGTAATAGATTAAGCATGATGAGTTGACTTGAAACTGTTTAATGTTGCACTTTTTATGTAGAAGAAAGGTTTTGTCATTTTATTTAATCAAAGCAACAACTTGAGGCAGTTTAATGTGGATTAATGTGGGTAGAATTATTATAATGTTCCCAATGTTAAAAGGATAAAGCCATTGTTTACAAATTTGGTAAATAAATAACCCCCAAAAATATTTTTGGTTGTTTTCTTACTGTACTGAAAATGAACCGAACCGTGACTTCTAAACCGAGGTACGTACCGAACCGAAATGTTTGTGTACCGTTACACCCCTAATGTATGTATACACAGTCCTTGTCAAAAGGTTACATACACTTGTGAAGGACGATGTCATAGCTGTCTTGAGTTTCCAATAATTTCCACAACTCTGGTAGTGATTGGAGCACATACTTGTTGGTCACAAAAAACATTTGTGAAGTTTGGTTCTTTTATGGGTTTATTATGAGTCTACTGAAAATGTGACCAAATCTGTGGGTTCAAATTGTCTGCACAGTTGCTCTTGGGACCTTAAGCTGCTTTGAAACGGCTCCAAGTGACTTTCCTGACTTGTTCAAGTCGATGCTTCGTTTTTTCAGATCTATGCTGAGTTCCGTTGACTTTCCCTTTGTCGCCTTTGTAACCGAGTCTAAATACTGCATCACATGAGCCCTATTTAAATGGGCTCAGAGAAGTTAACAGGTGTCGTCTATCATAATCACTCACATGAAGTTAAAAGGCCATGCCTTAAAGGTATTTTTATTTGATTGTACATAGGGCTGGGCGATATATCAAATATACTCGATATATCGCGGGTTTGTCCGTGTGACACAGAAAATGACAATATCGTGATATTCGAGTATACGTTCTCACGCAGTTGCTTTTAGCTGCGGGCATTACACTTTATGCGTTTCTCACTCTTTGTTGTCTCTGCTTCTCAGAGACAAAACAAGCGCACCTTACGTATATCACATATTGTCGCAACTTCATATGCCCTCGCTGAGCAGACAGGTAGCATCATGGTAAAGATAGCTGTGATGCTAGCGGTGTGGTAACAAATGAAGGAAGAATTAATTCCCAAGAAAAACCGCAGGGAGTCCATCGTCTGGCGGTGGTTTGGCTTCAGGCGGGAAGATGTTTTACAAGTATGCTGCAAAAAGTAGCATTACTGCTAATTTGTTGCATCCTTTAAAAAAAAGTCACCCGCTAGAGCATGGGTGTCAAACTCTGGCCCGCCGTGTAATTTCATTTGGCCCTTGAGGCAATAATAAATTAACATTAGACCTGGCGCGCCGGTATTATACAGTGGCGGTGTATCACCGTATTCAACGCTAATTTTCATACTTGCCAACCCTCCCGATTTTACCAGGAGAATCCCGAATTTCAGTGGCTTTCAGCGGCTTCTACACACACACACACACACACACACACACAAGTGAATGCAAGGCATACTTGGTCAACAGCCATACAGGTCACACTGAGGGTGGCCGTATAAACAACTTTAACACTGTTACACCACACTGTTGACCCACACCAAACAAGAATGACAAACACATTTTGGGAGAACATTCGCACTGTAACACAACAAATACCCAGAACCCCTTGCAGCACTAACTCTTCTGGGACGCTACAATATACACCCCTTCTACCAACAAAACTCGATTTTGCATGTCACTATAAAGTTATATAAGCCTTGCTTGTTCAATATTCAATGCAAAACTTGTTTGGGTCCCTATTAAAATGTTAAGTCGTTCAACTTGGGCCCGCGGCTTTGTTCAGTTTAGAATTTTGGCCCACTCTGTATTTGAGTTTGACACCCCTGCGCTAGAGAATGAAGAGTGTTTGACACTCCGCATGTCAACGTCTCCGGCCGGTGCCACACCCACAAAATGCCGAAGCAACCATTTCCACATCAACACCGTATGAAAAAAGTAGTCAACAACAGAAGGAGATAATGTCCGCAGGAACATACCACATAGTGAAGGACATACACTATTTGATTTTCTATTATGCAGCTCATTTTTATTTGACACTTATTGAAATATCTTGTGTGACATCATGCACAAAAGTGCACTTTATTTGTTTTAAACTATTGTAGTGGCGTTCTGTACAAAAAGTGCACTTTAACTTAGTGTTGTTTGGATATGTCATCTTAGTGACATCATGCACAAAAGTGCACTCATAGCTTGTTTTAAAATGTCTCTGACAATCTTGCACTTTGTTTTGAAAATGACATGAATGTTTGTGCCACTGTGCCAATAACTGTTTAATAAATACCCTTTTGGTCAATTGACTTAGGTGTGATTTCCCTCTCTGCATGAAAGTTTAAAGGCCTACTGAAAGCCACTACTAGCGACCACGCAGTCTGATAGTTTATATATCAATGATGAAATATTAACATTGCAACACATGCCAATACGGCCTTTTTAGTTTACTAAATTACAATTTAAATTTCCCGCAGAGTTTCTTGTTGAAAACGTCGCGGAATGATGCTGCGTGTTTGTGACGTTATTGGTTGGAGGGGACATATTAGCCCAGCACCACTTGTGGATAAAAGTCGTCTCTTTTCATCGCGCAGTTACACAGTATTTCTGACATCTGTGTTGCTGAATCTTTTGCAATTTGTTCAATTAATAATGGAGAAGTGAAAGTAGAAAGATGGAGGTGGGAAGCTTTTAGCCTTTAGCCACACAAACACACAGTGTTTCCTTGTTTAAAATTCCCGGAGGTGAAGCTTTACTATGGATAAGAGCGGTCAAGCAAACGTGGATCCCGACTACATGTCAAGCACCAGTTTTCGGTGAGAAAATTGTGGAAATAAGTCTCTTACCGGAGATCAGCGGAGCCAGCGACTTCCTGCAGCTGCCAAGACTTCTCTCAGAGACACTGGCGTCAAAACACCGTGGCCACACTCCTCCGTCTTTAAGGTACTATTTAACTCACTAAAACACTAGCAACACAATAGGCAGATAAAGAATTATCCTAGGAAATGTGTCTAATAATATCTGAATCGCTCTCACTGCAATTGCCTTTTTTTAATTTATTTTTTTCTAGTCCTTCACTCTAAATTACCTCATCCACGAATCTTTCATCCTCGCTCAAATTAATGGGGAAATCGTCGCTTTCTCGGTCCGAATCGCTCTTGCTGCTGCTGGCTATGATTGTAAACAATATGAGGATGTGAGGAGCCCTACAACCCGTGACATCACATGCACATCGTCTGCTACTTGCAGGCAAGGCTTTTTTATTAGCGACCAAAAGTTGCGAACTTTATCGTCGATGTTCTCTAGTAAATCATTTCAGCAAAATTATGGCAATATCGCGAAATGATCAAGTATGACACATAGAATGGACCTGCTATCCCCGTTTGAATAAGAAAATCTCATTTCAGTAGGCCTTTAATTCAATCTTGTTCTTCAAAATGCACTTTAGCTGAACTGAATTGTTCCTTCTATGTACAAGCTACTAATAAAATGTTTCTATCATGCGTTCTATTAATGCACTTTCCTGCTCTGTGTTCCTCCTTACCTGACGTGTCCTTGTCTTTGTCTTTTCCAGTTGGAAATGGAGGACGAGGACACTATTGACGTGTTTCAACAACAGACAGGAGGAGTATATTCTTAAGTGGAACGCCGCATTTTGTTGGCGTGCATCCCCACCTTTTTCTTTCTTCCCATGTTGTAATTGTTTCTTGTTTGGGGGGGGTTTTAACTGTTTTCCTTTCTGCATTCTGCTGGGATCAGTGCGGGGTTTTTCAAAACATTCAACAATAGGTAGTTTTTACATTTTCCAGGGACTTGCTGTGCAAATCGGTGTGAGTTTGAACATGTTTTGAAATTTTCCAAAAACGGTAATTTGCGTCCACGTCAGGGAGAGTGTACCTCACACTACTTTCAGCCCGTGTAATATTCAACACACGCCAAGATACTTTATCATATTGTCAGTGGAAATTTACAGTATGTTATATTTGGGAATGTTCTTTGCTGTCTTTAGATAGAAAGTACCAGGCGTCACTTATTACCTTTTTATTTTTTATTCCTGATTATTTGTGTTCATGCTTGCAGAGAACTATGAGTGTGAATGATGCAGCTTTGTTTCTGTTATTGTACTCTAAGCAGATGGAATGATAAAGTACACTCATTTTGCTGGACCAAAAAAACCAATACAAATGCTAAATAAAGTGTTTTTTTACAAAAGTTTTGTTTATGCCAAGTGCAAGAGGTCATTGCTCTTTTATTAAAAAATACTTAATTACCGTGTAGATTACTTTTAGGATGACAGTAAAGGAAAAAAACTTGTGACTTTGTAAGTTTTTAATTTTTAAGTCATTATAGCAGGCAACATGGTGGGAGAGGGGTTAGTGCGTCTGCTTCACAATATGAAGGTCCTTGGTTTGATCCTGCGCTTGGGATCTTTCTGTGTAGTTTGCATGTTCTCCCCGTGACTGCGTGGGTTTCCTCCCACCTCCAAAGACATGCACCTGGGGATAGGTTGATTATCCATCCATCTTCTTCCGCTTATCCGAGGTCAGGTCACGGGGGCAGCAGCCTAAGCAGGGAAGCCCAGCCTTCCCTCTCCCCAGCCACTTCGTCTAGCTCTTCCCGGGGGATCCCGAGGCGTTCCCAGGCCAGCCGGGAGACATAGTCATCCCAACGTGTCCTGGGTCTTCCCCGTGGCCTCCTACCGGTTGGACGTGCCCTAAACACCTCCCTCGGGAGGCGTTCGGGTGGCATCCTGACCAGATGCCCGAACCACCTCATCTGGCTCCTCTTGATGTGGAGGAGCAGCGGCTTTACTTTAAGTTCCTCCCGGGTGGCAGAACTTCTCACCCTATCTCTAAGGGAGAGACCCGCCACACGGCGGAGGAAACTCATTTGGGCCGCTTGTACTCGTGATCTTATCCTTTCGGTCATAACCCAAAGCTCATGACCATAGGTGAGGATGGGAACGTAGATCGACCGGTAAATTGAGAGCTTTGCCTTCCGGCTCAGCTCCTTCTTCACCACAACGGATCGATACAACGTCCGCATTACTGAAGACGCCGCACCGATCCGCCTGTCGATCTCACCATCCACTCTTCCCTCACTCGTGAACAAGACTCCTAGGTACTTGAACTCCTCCACTTGGGGCAGGGTCTCCTCCCCAACCCGGAGATGGCACTCCACCCTTTTCCGGGTGAGAACCATGGACTCGGATTTGGAGGTGCTGATTCTCATTCCGGCCGCTTCACACTCGGCTGCGAACCGATCCAGTGAGAGCTGAAGATCCCGGCCAGATGAAGCCAACAGGACCACATCGTCTGCAAAAAGCAGAGACCTAATCCCGTGGTCACCAAACCGGAACCCCTCAACGCCTTGACTGCGCCTAGAAATTCTGTCCATAAAAGTTATGAACAGAATCGGTGACAAAGGACAGACTTGGCGGAGTCCAACCCTCACTGGAAACGTGTCCGACTTACTGCCGGCAATGCGGACCAAGTTCTGACACTGATCGTACAGGGATCGGACTGCCACAATAAGACAGTCCGATACCCCATACTCTCTGAGCACTCCCCACAGGACTTCCCGAGGGACACGGTCCAATGCCTTCTCCAAGTCCACAAAGCACATGTAGACTGGTTGGGCAAACTCCCATGCACCCTCAAGAACCCTGCCCAGAGTATAGAGCTGGTCCACAGTTCCACGACCAGGATGAAAACCACACTGTTCCAACAAGGTTGATTAGCAACTCTAAATTGGCCCTAGTGCAGTGGTTCTTAACCTTGTTGGAGGTACTGAACCCCACCAGTTTTATATGCGCATTCACCGAACCTTTCTTTAGTTATAAATAAAAAGTGTTTTGTTTTTCAAATTCAAGAAAAAAAATCATGTTTTTGAACCGTGCATGGACATCACCTTGTTCAAAGAACAAAACCAACACAGTGCATGAACTCACAACAAATTACACACATTACCATGAATTGATACACGTGGACTCCGACTTAAACAAGTTGAGAAACTTATTGGGGTGTTACCATTTAGTGGTCAATTGTACGGAATATGTACTGTACTGTGTAAACTTTTCCTTTGCAAACTGCTAGTAAAAATTTCAATCAATCTATCAAACAACCGGCAAATCAGATGGAAAATTAGAGGGAACATTGTTTGGGGGGTTGTGACGTTTGCTGGGAATGGTGATGCGGATGTGTTCTCTCAATGGTGCAGTTTGGGCTCGGACACAGCGTAAGGTAAGAAATATAGATTTATTTAAGCTAAAAACAGACTAGGAACAGAAAAACTGGCACGAGGCACAAAAGGCAAAACCAAAAGAACTAGCATGGGAGCTAGCAAGTACAAAGGAGGTATACCAGAATCGGTAATCAGCGTCGTCACTTGTTTGGTGCAACAAAACTAGGAAGCGAGGACGAGTCGACGGAAAAGGCAGGCTTAATTAAGGACGGTAATTACAAACAGATGTGAGTCAAAAACAAGAGGCAGGTGACACTAATGCGTGACTATAGTAACAGAACAAACAGGAAGTGCCACCAGGAACTAAGGAACAGCAGAACATAATACCAAAACGGAACAAATCCAGAAAATGCTATGATCCGGGCAGCGGATCATAACAGGAGGTATCCATACCACGCTAATAGGGAGAAGTTTTTATTTACACGATAAGTCGGATGTGTCTTTACCTCTGGCGGAGGCTTAGGCTCCTAGGGTTCGATCGAACCTAGGTTAAGAACCACTGCCCTAGTGTGTGAATGTTGTCTATCTGTGTTGGCCCTGTGATGAGGTAGTGACTTGTCCAGGGTGTACACCGCCTTCTGCCCAAATGCAGCTAAGATAGGCTCCAACGATCCCGAACGGGACAAGCGGTTTGAAATGGATGGAAGTCACTACAGCAAAAGGTTGATTGGCATCATTAAGACTTGGACTTCCTTTTTATTGTCATTCAAATTTGAACTTTACAGTACAGATTGGAACAGAATTTTGTTGCATTAGCTCGTTGTAGTGCAGGATAAAAGAGCAATAAGGTGCAGATATAAATAAATAGATTACTGTACAGATAAATATATTGTACTTGCATATGCATCCATGTTTATGGATGTATGTTATATTGTCTTTATATTCCAGCCAGTTAATCCGTTTTTGGGGGGAATTATTATGATGCGTTCAAGAGTCTTACGCCCTGAGGGAAGAAGCTGTTACAGAACCTGGGGGTTCTGCTACGGAGGCTGCGGAACCTCTTTCTAGAGTCCAGCAGTGAAACAGTCCTTGGTGGGGGTGGGAGGAGTCTCTGCAGATTTTCAGAGTCTTGGTCAGGCAGCGGCTTTTTACGATCTCCTGGATAGGAGGAAGAGGAGTTCTTATGATCTTTTCCGCCGTCCTCACCACTCTCTGCAGAGACTTCAATTGGCACTAGTGTGTAAATGTCTGTCTATCTGTGTTGGCCCTGTGATGAGGTGGCGACTTGTCCAGGGTGTACCCCGCCTTCCGCTCAGGTGCCGCTGGGATGGCCTCCAGTGACCCCGGAAGGGACAAGCAATAGAAATTGGATGGATACCACAATAGATGCATACTTGAGTTGTCTTATGAAAATAATACTTTAATAAATCCTTTGAAGTTTTGCAAAAACAGTAAAAAAAAAAAAAAGGTGTTTTTTTTTTTGTATTTACATTTCTTGGCAACCATTTTTATTTTTTTTTAGAATTTTATAAACCTTTGTATTATGAACATTTACATACAATCAAGAAATAAACATGTACAGAAATGGAACAAAACAGCGGTAGGGGGTTGTAAACTCAAAAATAACTAAAATAAAGAAATAATAAATGAATAAAGAAATACAAATCAATGAATAAAGGGGGTTGTAAACTCTGAAAATAAATAAAATAAATGAATAAAGAAATACAAATAAATGAATAAAGAAACAGCGCCAGGGGGTTGTAAAATCTGAAAGTAACTAAAATAAAGGAATAACTAATGAATAAAAAAATACAAATGAATTAATAAAGAAATAACAAAACAGCACCGGGGGTTGTAAACTCAAATTAACTAAAATACAATAAAAAAAAATATATATATATGTAAAAACAAAGTGTAAAGCCAAAGGATCACACAAGTTCTGTAAATTATCCAAATTTGGAACACAGCATCACAGTTTTCACAGCTTTTTGGTTGTTTAAGGTAGAGAGTGTTTTAAAGTAGAGTTCTAATTATATTTTAAAGGCACAAAAAACAGGTCAGGTATTGAGAAACTTACATTTATTAATATAAAACTTAGCCAGTAGTACGAGGTTGCAAAGATAAAAATTCATTTGGCAACCGTTTTTTATTTTGTGAGACTTAAACATGCTAAGAAAAAACAACTTGTAATACTCCTCACATCCAGTAGAGGCCGCCATTGCACTTCTAAACTACTGTATACATTGTTGAGTTAGACCTCGCATATCTTGTCAGCACAAGTGTGTGAATGTTCTCTTATCTGTGATGAGGTGGCGACTTGTCCAGGATGTAGCCCGAATGCAGCTGGGATAGGCTCCAGCACCCCCTGCCAGCCCGAAAAGGGGACAACAGCAGAAAAATGGATGGATATTTTCCATATTTGAAAAAATAATTGCAGCTCTTTTTTTTTTTTTTTGCTACTAAATAAATCTAAGACACAGCCTTGTTGTGTGGGACTGTCATATATTTATAGTGCATAAGGTGCAGCAATTATATTCTAGTGGTGGGCCAAAACAAATCACCTGATTAAAGAACAGCATTGTATTGTCCTGCATTCAAACACGGTGTGACTGTTCAAACTGTGTGGCCGAAAATAGTAAATATCCTTGTTGGATAAAATTACTGCCTTATTTTGAATATCTGTAGATAAAATGCCATTATTATGACAAATATAGTTTTCTAAGGTGGTACTTGGTAAAACGAATATATATATATATGTATGTAGGTATGGGAAAAATCACAAGACTACTTCATCTCTACAGAACTGTTTCATGAGGGGTTCCTCAATCTCCTGATGATTGAGGGAACCCCTCATGAAACAGTTCTGTAGAGATGAAGTAGTCTTGTGATTTTTCCCACACCTACATATTGCGCTCTACCACGGTATCGAGCACTGTTCTCTGGATAATCCAATCCAGATATATATATATGTATGTATTTTTTTGTTTTTGTTTTTTACTTTGTATATATCACATATGGGTGCACTAGAAAAGGGTCACCCAGGGGTCAGCAACCCAAAATGTTGAAAGAGCCATATTGGACCAAAAATACAAAAAAGCAATCTGTCTAGAGCCACAAAAAAAATAAAAGCCATACTACATACAGATAGTGTGTCATGAGATAAAAAATTGAATTAAAGCTGCAAGCAGCGTTGGTCGGGTCCGCCTTTGGCCACTGCCAAGCCCTGGTCTAAGTCAGACCTACATAGAGGTCTTTGTTTCATGTCTCTACGACATTCCTAACAGAAGTTACAAGCAGTTTTGTCTGGGTTTTTTCCTAGGGAGCGCTGGAGCGCAATTTTGACTTTTGGGGTTTGGTTTTTTATTAGATGGCAATTTTCGCCAGTCCTGATGTGTGTGTAAAATTTGGTGAGTTTTGAAGCATGTTAAGGGGGTCAAATTACAGATCAGCGTTTCTGGATGTTGTTGATAAATGTCTTTCGCTTTGCATAGTAGAGCTTTAACTTGCACTTTGAAGCATTTTAAGGGGGTCAAATTACAGCTCAAAGAGGCAAAAATGACATTTTTTAGGAAACTGCGCAGGGGTTCTTTGAAGGCGCGTAAAATCAAAACCGGAGCAGTAATCAAAACTTTGTTGGATAGTTTTAATCAAAAGGGTTCAATCCCTCTCCTGTGCGAGTTTGAAGCCGAAACGACAAACGCCCTCGGAGGAGTTTACGTTTGAAAAAGGTGACGGGTTTTTACAAAACTTTTATTTTTGAAGGGGTAATTTTAAACTTCCTGTTTATTTTTGCCGAAGGATGTCAATCATCTAAATGTAGGTCTAAGTGCGACCTACATAGAAGTTTTTGTTTCATGTCTTTCCGGCATTCCTACTGGAAGTTACAAGCAATTTTGTTTGTGTTTTCTTCCTAGGAGCAGTTTTTGCTGTGTTTTATTCAAAAATTGCGCTAGAGCGCATTTTTTAATTTTCGGGTTTAGTTTTTTCATTAGATCGCAATTTCTGCCAGTACAGATGTGTGTGCCAAGTTTGGTGAGTTTTGAAGCATTTTAAGGGGGTCAAATTACAGTTCAAAGAGGCAAAAATAGCATTTTTTGCGAAAATTTTGTATTGAAGGGGTTTTTGCCAACTTTTTGTTGATTTTTGCCCGAGAAAGTAAAATTATGAATTGTAGGTCTAAGTCAGTTCTACATAGAAGTTTTTGTTTCATGTCTCTACGACATTCTTAACGGAAGTTATGAACAGTCTGTTGTTGTTTTTTTTCCTAGGGGGCGCTAGCGCGCAATTTTCATTTTTGGGGTTTTGTTGCTTAATAACTTGGGAAGGTTTGCTATACCGACGTGCGTGTCAAATTTGGTGAGTTTTGAAGCATGTTAAGGGGGTCAAATTAGGGTGCAAACGTGCGGAATAATAATAAAAGACAGCAGTTTCAATAGGGTCCTTGGCCCATTGCAAAAGGACTCCTGTGGAGTCCTTTTGCAATGGGCCATTATTATTTATTATGGGCCAGTATTATTTATTATGGGCCAGTATTATTTATTATGGGCCAGTATTATTTATTATTATGGGCCAAGGAGCCTAATTAAGAGGACTTAAAGGAAACTAAATGAGGCATAATGATGCAATATCTGGCTAGCCTGTTAGCATCGATTAGCTTGCAGTCATGCAGGGACCAAAAATGTCTGATTAGCATTCCAAAAAAGTCAATAACAACAACAAAACTCACCTTTGAGCATTCACGCACAACGTTAAAAGTTTGGTGGACAAAATGAGACGAAAAAAGAAGTGGCATAAAACACGTCCTCGAATGTGTACTGACCTGCGGTTCCAGCATTGTCCACAAGAGGGTGACAAAACGTCACCTATCAGTCACCAAGGCTTTTACCATGAATTGATTAACGTGGACCCCGACTTAAGTTGAAAAACGTTTTCGGGTGTTACCATTTAGTGGTCAATCGTACGGAATATGTACTGTACTGTGCAGTCTACTAATAAAAGTAGCAAACAATCCATCAACCAAAGTCGAAGAAAGTTGTATATGTAAACCAGGGGTCACCAACCAGGTAGCCCGTAAGGACCAGATGAGTCGCCCGCTGGCCTGTTCTAAAAATAGCTCAAATAGCAGCACTTACCAGTGAGTTGCCTCTATTTTTTTTTAATTGTATTTATTTACTAGCAAGCTGTTCTCGCTTTGCTTGACATTTTTAATTCTAAGAGAGACAAAACTCAAATAGAAATTGAAAATCCAAGAAAATATTTTAAAGACTTGGTCTTCACTTGTTTAAAAAAAATCATTAATTTTTTTACTTTGCTTCTTATAACTTTCAGAAAGACAATTTTAGAGAAAAAATACAACCTTAAAAATGATTTTAGGATTTTTAAACACATATACCTTTTTACCTTTTAAATTCCTTCCTCTTTTTTCCTGACAATTTAAATCAATGTTCAAGTAAAAAATTTTTTATTTTTTGTAAATAGTAATAAACACATTTTAATTTAATTCTTCATTTTAGCTTCTGTTTTTTCGATGAAGAATATTTGTGAAATATTTATTCAAACTTATTATGATTAAAATTCATTCTGGCAAATCAAAAAAATCGGTAGAATCAAATGTAAATCTTATTTCAATGTCTTTTGAATTTCTTTTAAATTTTTTGTTGTGGAAAATCTAGAAGAAATAATTATTTGTCTTTGTTAGAAATATAGCTTGGTCCAATTTGTTAAATATTCTAACAAAGTGCAGATTGGATTTTAACCTATTTAAAACATGTCATCAAAAATATATATTTATTGTGAGAAATCATTAAGATGATCAGTGTTTCCACAAAGATAAATATCATTAATGATTAATAACAACATAGAGTTAAAGGTAAATTGAGCAAATTGGCTATTTCTGGCAATTTATTGAAGTGTGTATCAAACTGGTAGCCCTTGGCATGAATCAGTACCCAAGAAGTAGCTCTTGGTTTCAAAAAGGTTTCATGTAAACAAACTACGGTGAGTTCTAGGACCGCCAATATTAGTACGCTTGCCAAATACTCGAATGAGTGAAGCATGTTTAATACAAACAGTGTGCTATATAACAATTAGGGAGGTTTGTGTCCTCTTGCAGAAACCATATTAAAACAAAAAATGTATTTTTCCCCCTCATTTTTTTTTTATACATTTTTGAAAAAGCTCCAGAGAGCCACTAGGACGGCGCTAAAGAGCCGCGGGTTGCCGACCCCCCCGCCTTATTACATAATGTAATCATCTCATTTGGAAGAACAAAGCTTTTATTTTGAAACAAAAGTCAGTGTAAACACTAAATAATACGAATGATCATTTTGTCAAGAATCCAGCATATCTCCACTTGTGTACTGAACAGAGAGGCCTTTTGTTTCCCGGCTTATTCACTGTAACTTAAGTCATGTGACTATCTGCTGACAACACAGTATGTGGAACACATGTCTCATGGAGACCATCACCTTCTCGTATTTGGAATTGTAAACCTTAATTAGGGGTCTCATACTCACTTTACCTGGGGGGCCACTGGAGGCAGAGTCTGGGTGAGGCTGGGTCGCAAAAAAAGATTTTACAAAAAAAAAATGTGCATACTCCTCAGCATGTCTAGTTTTGTAATGACGTTTGAAATTGTATTCCTTGTGCACCGCAACTTTTTCTATGCAAATAGAAATATAGCATCTCCCACTTTTCCTGGAAATGCTAAAAAGGTACGTACAAGTTAGGGAGCTACATATGTTGCCATCCAAGCAACGTCTTTTTCATGGACGCCCCTGCTTATTTCAGCAAGACAATGCCAAGCCACATTGTACATGTGTTACAACAGCGTGGCTTCATAGGCAATCCATTTTCATTTATATAGCCCTAAATCACAAGTGTCTCAAAGGGCGGCACAAGCCACAACGACATCCGCGGTTCAGCGCCCACATAAGGGCAAGGAAAAACTCACAACCCAGTGGGATGTCGATGAAAATTACTATGAGAAACCTTGGAGAGGACCGCAAATGTGGGTAACCCATCCCCCTCTAGGGGAGACCAGATGATATGGACCTCGAGTGGGTATAACAAAATATTGTGAAAGTCCAGTTCATAGTGGATCTAACATAATAGTGAGAGTACAATCCATAGTGGTTCTAACATAATAGTGGGAGTCTAGTCCATAGTGGATCTAACATAATAGTGGGAGTCTAGTCCATAGTGGATCTAACATAATAGTGAAAGTCCAGTCCATAGTGGATCTAACATAATAGTGAGAGTCCAGTCCATAGTGGATCCAACATAATAGTGAGAGTCCAGTCCATAGTGGATCTAACATAATAGTGAGAGTCCAGTCCATAGTGGATCTAACATAATAGTGAGAGTCCAGTCCATAGTGGATCTAACATAATAGTGAAAGTCCAGTCCATAGTGGATCTAACATAATAGTGAAAGTCCAGTCCATAGTGGATCTAACATAATAGTGAGAGTCCAGTCCATAGTGGGGTCAGCAGGAGACCATCCCGATTGGAGACGGGTCAGCAGCGCAGAGATTTTCCCAACCGATGCACAGGCGAGCGGTCCACCCCGGGTCCCGACTCTGGACAACCAGCACACTCCACAAGGGAGAAGGGGGAAGAGGAGAAAAGAAAAGAAGCGGCAGATCAACTGGTCTAAAAAGGGGGTCTATTTAGAGTATACAAATGAGTTTTAAGTTTTTTAAATGCTTCTACTAAGGTAGCATCTCTAACTGTTAAGGAGCATTCCAGAGTACTGGATAGTAAAATAGTGCGGGTACTATACTGGCCTGCCTGTAGTCCAGACCTGCCATTGAAAATGTGAGGCGCAATATGAAGCTTAAAATACAATAACTTAAACTGTACATCAAGCAAGAATGGGAAAGAATTCCACCTGAAAAGCTTCAAAAATGTGTTTCCTCAGTTCCCAAACGTTTACTGGGTGTTGTTAAAAGGAAAGTCCAATGTCGGAATATAAACTATGGAATATGACTGAGTCAGATGATTGCTGCTTTTGCTGTCAGGAATCTGAATCCACCCTGCATTTGTTTTGGTATTGTTCTATTGTGTCTTCTTTTTGGGTGGAAGTTGAAAAAACTTGTTCAAGGATTGGTTTGTTTATGAAGCTTGATGTAGTTTCTGTTATTTTAGGAGAGTTTATTGATGAGCATGACTTAGTCCATTTAATTATAGTACTTGGTAAAAGCTTTATTTTTAAGGCCAAAAATAGATATTCACTTAGTATTACTTTCTTTAAAACATCCATCCATCATCTTCCGCTTATCCGAGGTCGGGTCGCGGGGGCAACAGCCTAAGCAGGGAACCCCAGACTTCCCTCTCCCCAGCCACTTCGTCCAGCTCTTCCCGGGGGATCCCGAGGCGTTCCCAGGCCAGCCGGGAGACATAATCTTCCTAATGTGTCCTGGGTCTTCCCCGTGGCCTCCTACCGGTTGGACGTGCCCTAAACACCTCCCTAGGGAGGCGTTCGGGTGGCATCCTGACCAGATGCCCGAACCACCTCATCTGGCTCCTCTCCATGTGGAGGAGCAGCGGCTTTACTTTGAGTTCCTCCCGGATGGCAGAGCTTCTCACCCTATCTCTAAGGGAGAGACCCAAACTCATTTGGGCCGCTTGTACCCGTGATCTTATCCTTTCGCTCATGACCCAAAGCTCATGACCATAGGTGAGGATGGGAACGTAGATCGACCGGTAAATTGAGAGCTTTGCCTTCCGGCTCAGCTCCTTCTTCACCACAACGGATCGATACAACATCCGCATTACTGAAGACGCCGCACCGATCCGCCTGTCGATCTCACCATCCACTCTTCCCTCACTCGTGAACAAGACTCCTAGGTACTTGAACTCCTCCACTTGGGGCAGGGTCTCCTCCCCAACCCGGGGATGGCACTCCACCCTTTTCCGGGCGAGAACCATGGACTCGGACTTGGAGGTGCTGATTCTCATTCCGGTCGCTTCACACTCGGCTGCGAACCGATCCAGTGAGAGCTGAAGATCCCGGTCAGATGAAACCATCAGGACCACATCATCTGCAAAAAGCAGAGACCTAATCCTGCGGTCACCAAACCGGAACCCCTCAACGCCTTGACTGCGCCTAGAAATTCTGTCCATAAAAGTTATGAACAGAATCGGTGACAAAGGACAGCCTTGGCGGAGTCCAACCCTCACTGGAAACGTGTCCAGCAATGCGGACCAAGTTCTGACACTGATCATACAGGGAGTGGACCGCCACAATAAGACAGTCCCATACTCTCTGAGCACTCCCCACAGGACTTCCCGAGGGACACGGTCCAATGCCTTCTCCAAGTCCACAAAGCACATGTAGACTGGTTGGGCAAACTCCCATGCACCCTCAAGAACCCTGCCCAGAGTCTAGAGCTGGTCCACAGTTCCACGACCAGGACGAAAACCACACTGTTCCTCCTGAATCCGAGGTTCGACTATCCGGTGTAGTCTCCTCTCCAGTACACCTGAATAAACCTTATATATATATATATATATATTATATACACAATTTATTTAAATTCCATATAAAGTGGTAATATATACATTTGAATATAACCTATATGTATAATTATGAAATCATAAATTGTATTTATATACATATTATATATTATTGTCTTTCTAAAACAATGTTTGCTCTTCTTTCTTATATTTACTAATGATAAATGATTGAAAAAGCTTTTTAAACTGGTTTATGTTGGTGCTGTGTTTTATTTCATCTTATCATTTTATTTCGTTTCGGCGTTGTTCTACAATATTGGATCTTAAAAAGTAGTTCTCCTCTTAAATGATAATTCCCTTCTCTCTGTAAAAATCTTCTCTGTTGGAAGTCAATCTTGACTTGCTTTATAAATCATTTGTCAGTCTTGAGTTGGATGAGATCTGCTAGTTTTAAATCAAATGTTTTTATAAATAATCCATTAGTGTGTTGTCGGGGTCCTGTGTTATGTCTCAGTCTGATGGCCCTTTTTTTGCATGATGAATAGTGGTTGGATGTTCATCCTGTATGTATTTCCCCAAACTTCTAGACAGTAACTCAAATATGGTAAAAGAAGTGTACAATAAAGAGTGTGTGATGTTGTTTTACCAGGACTGCAATACTTCTGGCCAACTTCCTTTGATGTATGTCATGTGTGACTTCCCTTTGATGTATGTCATGTGTGACTTCCAGCAGATCCTGTGGTCCAAGATCACACCCAAAAATTTGATTTTGTTTACTCTTTCTATACTAACATTGTCTATATATAATTTTACATCTATATCATTTCTCTTATTATCCTTCAACCGCTGCGGCTTCATAACTTACCAAAGTCGTACTAAAACATTTTGATAGATTTTTGAGCGCCGTGTGTAATGTTCTATATTTTCAATGGAACATATAAAATGTTGGTGTTGTTTACTTGAGTCATATTGCCATCATGGTGCAGTCTACACGTATCTTATACCAGGAATTGATTAACGTGGACCCCGACTTAAACAAGTTGAGAAACTTATTGGGGTGTTACCATTTAGTGGTCAATTGTACGGAATATGTACTGTACTGTGCAATCTACTAATACAAGTTTCAATCAATCAATCAATCAATCAATCTCTTATGTTTGACTGCCATCTACTGGTCACACTTATCAGTACACCTTGTACCAAATGAAATTGCTTCGAGGTCGGTAAGCAACAGCAGAATCATTCCGTACATTTGGTGCACCAGGTTATAAGGCGCACTGTTGAGCTTTGAGAGAAAAAAAAATAAAATTTAACCCTTGCATGGTATTCGGGTCTGTGGGACCCATTATAATTTTTTTATTGAAAGAAAAATGATACAATTAATTAATTTTTCAAACTGAGACTCACTGACTTTGGCTCATTTTCTGTGATGAACATGTATCAGAAGACATATTTAATGAATACATAATTGGCTTCACGGTGGAAGAGGGGTTAGTACGTCTGCCTCACAATACGAAGGTCCTGCAGTCCTGGGTTCAATCCCGGGCTCTGGATCTTTCTGTGTGGAGTTTGCATGTTCTCCCCGTGAATGTGTGGGTTCCCTCCGGGTACTCCGGCTTCCTCCCACTTCCAAAGACATACACCTGGGGATAGGCCCCTCCCACCTCCAAAGACATGCACCTGGGGATAGGCCCCTCCCACCTCCAAAGACATGCACCTGGGGATAGGTTGATTGGCAACACTAAATGGTCCCTAGTGTGTGAATGTTGTCTGTCTATCTGTGTTGGCCCTGCGATGAGGTAGAGACTTGTCCAGTGTGTACCCCACCTTCCGCCCGATCGTAGCTGAGATAGGCGCCAGCGCCCCCCGCGACCCCGAAAGGGAATAAGCGGTAGAAATGGATGGATGGATGGATATTTAATGACCACACACCATACACCCTCCTACACATTTATATTACATATAAGAGGTCCGGGTCCACTAGACCCGGGGCTAATAGAAGTGTAGAAATTGATGTTCTGTGTACCTACCACACACACACACACACTGCAGGCCTAGATAGGAGGAGGACAGAGTGTAGGTACATAGAGTTTGAGCAGGTTTGACTTGCTTTATTTTTCAAAACCAGCTTTTCTGCGGTCGGGTCGCTCTGCTGCTCGCTCTATTTCCAAATAACATAAAGTTGGTTTTATTTCGGTTTAATGATAGTTTATTAGCATCAAACTGCATAAAACATGGCGGACACAATAGAAATCGGGTGTGGTCTAAATGGAGGACATAGCGTGGGATGAGGTCAGTCCCATCCTGGCTGTGTGCCGCCAACTAAACCTCGCATGTGACGCACTGAGTCGCTCCAGCTGCCTGAATAGAAGCAGTGTTGCGCTGTGACCCCCCCGTCTCCGAGGTCACGCCCGCCCTCGTGCACAAGATGTCACGGATGTCCGCGACACGTCTCCTGGAGGAAGAATGTTGGAAAAAAAAACATTTCAACTCCGCTTCTTCCCACTCCTTTTCAGTCGTGTTGAATTGTGCGAACACCAGACCTCAGTCTGTGGTTTGGTTTGTTTACTCAACTGCAGAGAGTAACAGGGATATAACAGGATTTATTTTGTACTTCATAGGGAGGTGCAGCCCTTTGAGACAGGGCTTCTATGTGTAGAAATCTTTATTTATAATCGAATCACTTTATGAAAATGTAGTTTTGTTTAAAACTTCTATGCAATCTGTTGTTTCCCTAATTTTTGTTGTGTGTACATGGATGAGGGTGTGTGTTGCTGGACCTGGTTTTAAAAACCTTTTAGACAAGTCTAATTCCATTAACAACCTGGTCTGGTGAAGATAAGGTTTTTTTTTTTTTTTTTTTATTATTAATCAATCAATCAATGTTTATTTATATAGCCCCAAATCACAAATGTCTCAAAGGGCTGCACAAATCATTACGACTACAACATCCTCGGAAGAACCCACATAAGGGCAAGGAAAACTCACACCCAGTGGGCAGGGAGAATTCACATCCAGTGGGACGCCAGTGACATTGCTGACTATGAGAAACCTTGGAGAGGACCTCAGATGTGGGCAACCCCCCCCCCGCCCCCCCCCCCCTCTAGGGGACCGAAAGCAATGGATGTCGAGCGGGTCTAACATGATACTGTGAAAGTTCAATCCATAGTGGCTCCAACACAGCCGCGAGAGTTCAGTTCAAAGCGGATCCAAGACGGCAGCGAGAGTCCCGTCCACAGGAAACCATCCCAAGCGGAGGCGGATCAGCAGCAGGATTTATTTTGTACTTCATAGGGAGGTGTTTACTGCCTTCTCTCAAAACATTCAGCAGCGCATTCTCTTTAAGCATCGCCAGCTTTACAGATGCCAGGTCATCGAGCAACTTCCTGAACGCCCCAATGCTGGATTTGAACTGAAATCCTGGAATTTTTTTCTTTGTAGAATTGTTGAAGTAATAAACTGTGCATTAATATTAATATTGTTAATAAGCAATTTTTACATTTGAACCGAAATATAAATATGACATGTTAAACAAGAAAGTAAGCAGATTGTTGTGTTTTGTCATTTCCCTGCCTTCTTTTTTATGGTGTCTGTTTTCTGCTGTTAATTAGACCCCAGCAAGGCACAGCTGCAACAAATCTCTACCTAGGAGTATTTAAGTTTGTCGCCGACATCTGGATCCTGCCGGTTATTTTCTCCTGCTCATCCCCTGCTTCACTTCTTCATCTCTGGTATGTTTTTTTCTCTTTTGTCCTGTAATCCCTCACCTCTTTGTGTTTGCTTCCTAGCCTCCCTGAGGTAAAGAGGATTCTGTGCTGGACTTTTCGCTGGGCTCAGTGCGCCCTGGCCTTTTCCCCTGTGGACCACTGAGGAACCTGTTTTTGTTTGTTTATTCATGGTGTGCACTTCTGCCCCAACGCTTTTTGTTACACTTTTTGGACTTATTAATCAATCAATGTTCATTTATGTAGCCCTAAATCACTAGTGTCTCAAAGGGCTGCACAAACCACAACACAAACTACTACGACATCCTTTCCCTTTTTGTTATTCGACCTTGCCTCCTGTCTCTGCATCCTGGGGTCACCTCCTTGATCAGGTCCTAACACAGACATTAACAGTGAATGAACAAGTATATTAATAATTGAAGGAATTGCGTGTGAACGCCCCAATGCTGGATTTGAACTGAAATCCTGGAATTTTTTTTTTTGTAGAATTGTTGAAGTAGAGCACACGATTCCCAAACAGGCGGTATTGTCAGAGTTAGTTGGTGACCAACCCCTAGATTGTCACACCTATGGATCATGTTTTGTTTTGTCATGTTATGTGTTTTGATTTTGGACATTCAGTCACGTTTTGCACTTCCTGGTTTTGTTTGTTTCCATGCCAACGTATTAGTTCCCACCTTGTCACACCCCTGCCCTCAGTCCCGCACCTATTCCTGATTATCACAGTTTATGTATTCATGCCATTGTGCTAGTTTTGTTTATAGTTTATTATTATTCATGCCAATCGAGCAAGTGTTTTTGTTTCATGTTTGTAGTTTGCAGCATTTATGCTAGTCTTTTTTTTATTCATAGCCAAGTGTCTGTACCTCCTTGTGAGCGCCCTTAGTTTGATTATTTTTGATTATAGTGTTTGGATAAACAAGCATGTACTCACGTCCACGCCGCACTCGTGCTGATTCTCATCTGCATCGAAGAAACAATCCATGTCCAAGCCTAGTTGTGACAAAGATGCAGAGAAGGAGGCAGGCATGGAGTGAGAAAACATGATTTATTTTAAAACACTAAGACAAAAAACAAACAAAGGGTACAAAGAAAAAGCGCGCACGTGGGCGGATAACAAACAAAAACGCGTAGCGTGGAAGCTAGCAGGTATCGAGCAAGAAACAGAAGTCGTACTTACACCGTATTTCCTTGAATTGCCGCCGGGGCGCTAATAAATTTAAAACCTCTTACCACTCCTGCGCTTATCAAAGGCATACGGTAAAAGTAAGCATGCGCTAATTATTTTAAAACCTCTCCTCACTCCGGCACTTACCAAAGGCATGCAGTAAAAATTTGAGTGTGATGTAAGCTCGGACCTTAAATCCTACTGAATAGCTCTTAATCTTCTTCCCTTTATGCGATTTCAAATTACCGGTATTGAAATCAGCCTCCTCCATTTTGAAAATGATGACAGGGGAAGTGTCACTCGTGACATCACGAGTTTGACCAGGCGGTAATACTAAGCATGCGCTAATTATTTTGGGAAGCGAGTTTAACCCGGCAGTAATTCAAGGCAGGCGCATACTATATGCCCTAAATACGGTAATATGAAATCAAACTTGGAAGCAGGGAACAAAAGACAATAAGCTACAAACCACTATCAAATATAGCTTACCGCAACGCTGCATTGACACGACATGATACGACACGACACGACAGGTAGCAACGACAAGAGCGACAAGAAGTGGCAATACAATAATCAGCACTGACTGGAAGACAAAGCAGGTAAAATAGGAGCGGGCTGATTGACACCAGGTGTGGCCAGGTGCCAATCAGCTGCATCGGAGGGGAAAACAGCGCACAGGCAAAAAAACAGGAAACAGACAAAATTAGAGCACTGACAGGAACTAAAAACAGGAAATACTAAACACACAGAGGAAAAACTAAAACACAAACAAACTTTCAGTGGCAAACCTGACAGGAATATTTTGAAGTTAGAACAGTTTGAATCAGAGGAAAAAATGGGGGAGTTGTGGAACTTTGAAGAATGTTCCATTGATTTCAATGGGAATTTCCCCAAATTTGGGAAAAGCGGGAATTCTTCTGAAAATGGTAAAAACAACTTGAATGGTCTTGAATGACTTGAAATGGTTGCTGTTTGAATTTTTCAAATCAGTGGAGAAATGTTGAAGTAGTAACATGTTGACTTAAGAAATGGTATTACGGAATTCCCGGAATTTCGGGAAAACAGGGATTTTTTTTAGCTTAAAAAACTTTTTTTTTTTTTTTTTTAAAGCGGGTTGAAAAATGTGGAAGGAGTAGTCACCAAAAAAAAGGGTGGAAATAAGGCCTTAGGAATCCAGGAATTCTGGAAAATCCTGGAATTTTTTTGCACTTGGAAAAAGACTAGTTTGAATTTCCAGGATGGTGGAATGTGTTGAAGGTGCAATGGTTTGAATCGGTTGAAAAATGTGGAAATTTGAAAAATGGCCAATTCATTTTGAATGGGAAAAATGTCACAGAAAACCTGGTATTTTGGGAAATCTGGGATTTTTTTTAGTTTAAAAAACAACTTCCATCCATCCATCCATCCATTTTCTACCGCTTATTCCCTTTCGGGGAACTTCTTTTTTTTAAAGTGGGTTGAAAAATGTGGGAGGAGTAGTCGCCCCCAAAAAAGGGTGGAAATAGGGCCTTGGAAATAAAGAAATTCTGGAAAATCCTGGAATTTTTTTGAACTTGGAAAAAGACTAGTTTGAATTTCCAGGATGGTGGAATGTGTTCGAGGTGCAATGGTTTGAATCGGTTGAAAAATGTGGAAATGGTGAAAGTTTGAAAAATGGCCAATTCATTTTGAATGGGAAAAATGTCCCGTAAAATCTGGATATCTGGGAAATCTGGGAATTTTTGGAATGTGTCCAGGGAAAGCTTGCAATTCCTGAATAGGCAGAACAATTTGAAGTTGGAACGGTTTGAATCGGGTGAAAAATGTGTAAGGTAGAGTGCGCCAAAATCTGGAGAAGAAGAAAAATAATAGGTTGAATAATAATAATAAATAGGTGAATTTTAGTGTCGAAAACCATACGTGGGAATGCTTTGGAACATTCACACAATAGGAATAATTTGAATCATAAATAGATGAAATTTGGTGTAGAAAACCATATGTGTGAATGCTTTGGAGAATTCTCACAATAAGTTGAATAAATAGATTAATTTTGGTGTAGAAAACTATATTTGTGAATGCTTTGGAGCATTCACACAATAAGTTGTATAAATAGATGAATTTTGGAGCAGAAAACTACATGTGTGAATGCTTTGGAGCATTTACACAACAGGAATAAGTTGAATAATAATTACATGAATTTTAGTGTAGAAAACCATATGTGTGAATGCTTTGGAGCATTCTCACAATAAGTTGAATACATAGTTGAATTTTGGTGGAGAAAACTATATGTGTGATTATTTGGAGCATTCACACAATAAGTTGAATAAATATATGAGTTTTGCTGCAGAAAACCATTTGTGTGATTATTTGGAGCATTCACACAATAAGCTGAATAAATAGATGAAGTTTGGTGTAGAAATCTATATGTGTGAATGCCTTGCAGGCTTGGAGCGTTCACACAATATGTTGAATAAATAGATGACTTTTGGTGTAGAAAACTATATGTGTGATTATTTGGAGCATTCACACAATAAGTTGAATAAATAGATGAAGTTTGGTGTAGAAATCTATATGTGTGAATGCCTTGCAGGCTTGGAGCGTTCACACAATAAGTTGAATAAATAGATGACTTTTGGTGTAGAAAACTATATGTGTGATTATTTGGAGCATTCACACAATAAGTTGAATAAATAAATGAATTTTGCTGCAGAAAACCATATGTGTGAATGCTTTACCGAAGTCACACAATAAGTTGAATGAATAGATTAATTTTGAAGTAGAAAAGTGTGAATGCTTTGGAGCATACACACAATAAGTTGAATAAATAGATGAATTTTGGTGGAGAAAAGTGTAAATAATTTGTAGCATTCACACAATAAGTTGAATTAAATAGATGACTTTTGGTGTAGAAAACTATATGTGTGAATGCTTTGGAGCATTCACACAATAAGTTGAATAAATAGATGAATTTTGGTGTAGAAAACCACATATGAGAAGGCTTTGGAGCATTCACACAATAGGAATAAGTTGAATAATAAATAGAATAATTTTAGAGTAGTAAACCATATGTGTGAATGCTTTGGAGTATTCACATAATAACTTGAATAAATGGATGAATTTTGCTGCAGAAAACCATATGTGTGAATGCTTTGCAGCAGTCACATAATAAGTTGAATAAATAAATGAATTTTGGTGTAGAAAAGTGTAAATACTTTGGAGCATTCACACAATAAATTGAATTAAATAGATGACTTTTGGTGTAGAAAACTATATGTGTGAATGCTTTGGAGCATTCACACAATAAGTTGAATAAATAGATGAATTTTGGTGTAGAAAAGTGTGAATGCTTTGGGGCATTCACACAATAAGTTGAATACATAGATGAATTTTGGTGTAGAAAATCATATATGGGAAGGCTTTGGAGCAGTCACACAATATGAATAAGTTGAATAATAAATAGATTAATTTTAGTGTAGTAAACCATATGTGTGAATGCTTTGCAGCAGTCACATAATAAGTTGAATAAATAGATGACTTTTGGTGTAGAAAAGTGTAAATACTTTGGAGCATTCACACAATAAGTTGAATTAAATAGATGACTTTTGGTGTAGAAAAATATATGTGTGAATGCTTTGGAGCATTCACACAATAAGTTGAATTAAAAAAAGTATTTTGCTGCAGAAAACCATAATGCTTTGGAGCATTCACACAATAAGTAGAAAAACATGGATGAATTTAGGTGTAGAAAAGTGTGAATGCTTTAGAGTATTCACACACCAAGATGAATAAATAGATTAATAATGGTGTAGAAAACTATTTATTCAACTAATAAGTTGAATAAATAGATGATTTTTTGTGTAGAAAAATATATGTGTGAATGCTTTAGAGCAGTCACACAATAAGTTCAATGAATAGATTAATTTTGGTGCAGAAAACCATATGTATGATTATTTGGAGCATTCACACAATAAATTCAATAAATAGATACATTTTGGTGTAGAAAACTATATGTGTGAATGCTTTGGAGTATTCACACAACTGACATGTTAAGTTGATATCATAGTCAATGTACTCTATTTTTTGAAAATATTTTTTCTCTGGTGAATTTTAAATTAATTTTGGAACTTAGTTGAAGTTATGTTGTGGGTAATTGTGTTGTTGTTGTGTTTCCTACTTTATATTAGGGTTAAGCAGCCTACAGATCGAACAGAAAGGAAACAGATGTTCACAAAAGCTCTTCTTCAAGGGGCCTCTTATTGCTTGGGGGGCCTCCAGAAAGTGCAGAGTCCGCAATAAAGGAGTTAGGAGGCCCACCACCAGATGGCGGTGTTTTTCTGTCCTTTGAGTATGTATCAATACAGTCTATGAGTCTACTGGAAAATTCACTGTTACAATGTATAAAAATATATATATTATTTTATAAAAGAATCTCCTGTTGAATTTCTTACGTCTGCATTTTGTTTAGGGGCGTTTCCAGGTCCTAGGTTTAGACCGCCCCCTGGTGGGCGTGGCTATGTTTTTTAATGATTTATTGTGCCCCTTAAACAAGAGGTTTTTTTAGTACTTTATTTTTTTCAACAACAATATACAGTCGTCCCTTGCATCTTTTGTTTTTTAAAGCATATTTTAAAACATTTATCGCGGTCATGTCCGGAAACAGAACAACAACAATATGAATAATTTAAAAATAATAATAATAATAATATTTTTTTTTAATAATGGACATAAAAAATTGCTTTAGAAAAGATGGTATTAAAAAATTGATCATAAAGAAAGGAAAAAGAAAACAAACAAAAAAGAATTAAAGAGATGAAAGCACTCGAATACAATTATTAAAAAAACAAAAATCCGTCTGATTGAAATTATTTCCTAATGATTTTGTTTTAGAATGTGGGACGTTTTTATGGCATTTTCTTTTATTTGTACATAATTAAAAAAATATTAAAAAATGTTGGTTTATGTGACATTACTCTGGATATTGTGAATATATACGTGACTCCACGAGTAAACAGTAATCACGTGACCCGGAAGCCGACATCGACGAGCTAGCTAAACCACTAAGTATTTAAATTGTGACGACTATGACGTAAGTCCTCGAATGTAAGTTGTTTTTCATTTTAAAGGACATTTCGAAAGTTAAAAGTCACACTCCAGACATTGGTGCAGTTGTGTTCCCTTATTTTTTGGGCGTAAACCCGTGGTGCGGGAAAATAATTCGACTCGCCTGTTTTAATAAAGTAGCATTTAAATTGTGACGACAACGACGTAATTCCACGCATTTTTAAAAGTCGTTTCATCGCTCTAAGTGACATTTTCAAAAGTTAATCGTCACGATTGACTTTCAGGAGTGTTTTAGTTGTGTCCTTTTTTAAAAGAACTATGAAGTTTAAAGGGTTTCTTTTAACATGATTTGCTTTTTTTCGGTGGACTCCAAGTACCACAATGCACCGCAACAAAATGCCATTTAAAAAACTAATGATAAAGAAAGGATGTATCTCCGCGCATTAACTTAGTTTTGTCACTTTAAGTGACATTTTGAAAGTTAAAAGTCACACTCTAGACATTAGTGCAGTTTTGTTTCGTTCCGGTATTTTTTCGGGTGTAAACACGTGACCCGGAAAAATAATTCGACTTGCATGTTTTTAATAAACTAGAGTTTAAGTTGTGACGACAACAACGTATTTCCACGCATTTATAAAGTGGTTTAATCGCTTTAAGTGACATTTTCAAAAAGTTAAACTTCACGATAGACATTAACAAGTGATTTTAGTTGTGTCCTTTTTAAAATAACTATGAAGTTTAAAGGGTTTTTAACATGATTTGCTTTTTCAGTGGACTCCAAGTACCACAATGCACCGCAACAAAATGGCATTAAAAATAATGATAAAGAAAGGAAAGAGAAGAAAAACAAAAAAAAAGGACTGAAACAGAATGAAACAAAAAACAGATGAAAGCACTTGCGTGTATTATTTAAAAAATATATTTCTGGTTTGAAATTGTTTTCTAATGATTTTTTTTTTTAGAATGTGGGATGTTTTTATGACATTTTATTTTCCTTCGGCATCATTAAAGAAATAAAAACAATAAAAAAATGTTGGTTTATGTGACATTATTCTGGATATTGTAAATATACAAGTGCCTCCACGAGTAAACAGTAAACACGTGACCCGGAAAAATAATTCGACTTGCATGTTTTTAATAAAGTAGAGTTTAAGTTGTGACGACTACAACGTATTTCCACGCATTTATAAAGTGGTTTAATCGCTTTAAGTGACATTTTCAAAAAGTTAAACGTCACGATAGACATGAAGAAGTGATTTTAGTTGTGTCCTTTTTAAAATAACTATGAAGTTTAAAGGGTTTTTAACATGATTTGCTTTTTCGGTGGACTCAAATACCACAATGCACCGCAACAAAATGGCATTAGAAAAATAATGGTAAAGAAAGGAAAGAGATGAAAAACAAAAAAAGGACTAAAACAGAATGAAACAAAAAAACAGATGAAAGCACTTGCATGTATTATTTAAAAAAATCTTTCTGGTTTGAAATTGTTTCCTAATGATTTTGTTTTAGAATGTGGGACGTTTTTATGACATTTTATTTTGCTGGGACATCATTAAAAAAATAAAAACAATAAAAAAAAGGTTGGTTTATGTGACATTATTCTGGATATTGTAAATATATAAGTGCCTCCACGAGTAAACAGTAAACACGTGACCCGGAAAACGACATCGACGAGCGAGCTAAAAAAAACAATTATTTAAATTAAATTTAAATTGAAACGACGACCACGACGACGTATCTCCGCGCGTGTAAGTAGTTTTGTCACTTTAAGGGACATTTTAAAAGTCAAAAGACAATCTCTAGACGATTAGGAGGGTTTTTGTGTTGGGCGTCAACACGTGACCTGGAAAAATAATTCGACTCGCCTGTTTTAATAAAAAAGTAGCATTTAGGTTGTGACGACAACGACGTATTTCCACGCATTTGAAAAGTGGTTTCATCGCTTTAAGTGACATTTTCAATAGTTAAACGTCACAATAGACATCAAAGAGGGATTTTAAAAGTTTTGTTTTTAACATGATTTGCTTTTTCGGTGGACTCCAAGTACCACAATGCACCGCAACAAAATGGCATTAAAAAATAATGGTAAAGAAAGGAAAAAAGGACTAAAACAGAATGAAACAAAAAAAAACAGATGAAAGCAGTGGCATATATTATTTAAAAAAATATTTTCGGTTTGAAATTGTTTCCCAATGATTTTGTTTTAGAATGTGGGACGTTTTTATGACATTTTATTTTCCTGGGACATCATTAAAAAAATAAAAAAAATGTTGGTTTATGTGACATTATTCTGGATATTGTAAATATATAAGTGCCTCCACGAGTAATCAGTAAACACGTGACCCGGAAAACGACATCGACGAGCGAGCTAAAAAACTATCATTTAAATAAAATTTAAATTGAAACGACGACGACGACGTATCTCCGCGCGTGTAAGTAGTTTTGTCACTTTAAGGGACATTTTAAAAGTTAAAAGACAATCTCTAGATGATTAGGAGGGTTTTTGTTTTGGGCGTCAACACGTGACCCGGAAAAATAATTCGACTCGCCTGTTTTAATAAAAAAAAGTAGCATTTAGGTTGTGACGACAACGACGTATTTCCACGCATTTGAAAAGTGGTTTCATCGCTTTAAGTGACATTTTCAAAAGTTAAACGTCACAATAGACATCAAGGAGTGAAATTTTTTTCAATAACTTTGAAGTTTAAAAGGTTTTTAACCATGATTTGCTTTTTCTTTGGACTCCAAGTACCACAATGCACCGCAACAAAATGTCATCTCCTTGGCTACGGCGTTGGAGGAGCTACGCCCCGCGAGAAAGGAAGGAGGCTTGGCCCCTGAAAGGACTTCATTGTCGGCCGGGGTGAGCATGTGTGCGGCCGCAGTGTGACTGTGTGAGCTCGGAGTTGGACCCCCCCCTGCCCGCCCCTCCTCCTTGAAGATCCCAGGGATTAGTTGATGGGCGCACATCGCCTCCTTCTCGGACTACAACTCCGCGACGTGGAAAGTCCAAAGCGTTGAAACATGCTCCTCGTCATCCCCGCCGCTTGGAAGTGGAGCCGGAATTGGGCGAAATTCGGATAACAAGCACAAGAAGAGCGGAACTTTTCCCAGATATCCCCCCTCGACCCTTCTCTCCCCGCATTGTTTCTGCGGTGAAAATGCCTCCGCACCAGGGGCTCGGTCCGCTCCACTGCCCCCCCTCACTCACACATGTGGTTGAATGTTGAAGAAGTCAGGGAAGGAATCGAACCTTGGCGACCGAACTGGATATCGTTTTTTTTCCTTTTTTTTTTTTTACAATTTATCTTCACTTTAGTTTCTAAGCTGTTGAACTGATCGCTCCAACATGGGGAACGCGGGGAGCATGGACCAACACACGGATCTCAGGGGCCACAATATGCCCCTAAAACTCCCCATGCCGGACCCTGGGGAGCTGGAGGAAAGATTCGCTATTGTTTTGGTGAGTTGAAACACACTTTTGTTTGTTCCCCTTCCCTCCATGCGTCCTGGGACGGGACAGCTGTCTTTAACGCCCTCTTAAAGTTGACCACACTGCGGTGTAATGGGAGGCATCTTAAACAGTGGTTCTTAACCTTTTTTTAGTGATGTACCCCCTGTAAACATGTTTTTTTTCATTCAAGTACCACCTGATCAGAGCAAAGCACTATGTCATCAGTTTCTGATTTATAAAAGTGTATAACAGTGCAAAATATTGCTCATTTATAGTGGTCTTGAACTATTTGGGAAAAAAGATATAAAAATAACTAAAAACTTGTTGAAAGATAATCAAGTGATTCAATTATAAATAAAGATTTCTACACATAGAAGTAATCAACGTAAAGTGCCCTCTTTGGGGATTGTAATAGAGATCCATCTGGATTCATCAACTTCATTCTAAACATTTCTTCAAAAAAAAAAAAATCTTTAACATATTTATGGAACATGTCAACAAAAAATCTAGCTGTCAACACTGAATATTGCTTTGTTGCATTTCTTTTCACAGTTTATGAATTTACATTCATTTTTTGTTGAAGTATTATTCATTAAATATATTTATAAAGGATTTTTGAATTGTTGCTATTTTTTAGAATATTTAAAAAAAATCTCACGTACCCCTCGGCATACTTTCAAGTACCCCCAGGGGTACGCGTACCCCCATTTGAGAACCGCTGATCTAAAACAGTGGTTCTCAAATGGGGGTACTTGAAGGTATGCCAAGGGGTACATGAGATTTTTTTAAATATTCTAAAAAATAGCAACAATTCAAAAAATCCTTTATAAATATATTTATTGAATAATACTTCAACAAAATACAAATGTAAGTTCATAAACTGTGAAAAGAAATGCAACAAAGCAATATTCAGTGTTGACAGCTAGATTTTTTTGTGGACATGTTCCATAAATATTGATGTTAAATATTTCTTTTTTTATGAAGAAATGCTAAGAATTAAGTTGATGAATCCAGATGGATCTCTATTACAATCCCCAAAGAGGGCACTTTAAGTTGATGATTACTTCTATGTGTAGAAATCTTTACTTATAATTGAATCACTTGTTTATTTTTCAACAAGTTTTTAGTTACCGTATTTCCTTGAATTGCCGCCGGGGCGCTAATTAATTTAAAACCTCTTCTCACTCCTGCGCTTACCAAAGGCATGCGGTAAAAGTAAGCATGCGCTAATTATTTTAAAACCTCTTCTCACTCCGGCACTTACCAAAGGCATGCAGTAAAAATTTGAGTGTGATGTAAGCTCGGACCTTAAATCCTACTGAAAAGCTCTTAATCTTCTTCCCTTTGTGCGATTTCAAATTACCTGTATTGAAATCAGCCTCCTCCATTATGAAAATGATGACAGGGGAAGTGTCTCTCGTGACGTCACAAGTTTGACCAGGCGGTAATAATTAGCATGCGCTAATTATTTTGCGAAGCAGCCGCATACTATATGTCCTGCGACAATTCAAGGAAATACGGTAGTTCAAGAAAGACCACTAAAAATGAGCAATATTTTGCAAGGTTATACAATTTAATAAATTAGAAACTGATGACATAGTGCTGTATTTTACTTCTTTATCTCTTTTTTCCAACCAAAAATGCTTTGGTATGATTAGGGGGTACTTGAATAAAAAAAATGTTCACAGGGGGTACATCTCTGAAAAAAGGTTGAAAACCACTGATCTAAAATATTACTCTAATGTTCTTACTATCTACTTACTATACTTACTATATTTTTAATTTTCCTGAGGTAACTCTCCTGAAGGAATCAATAAAGTACATCTATCTATCTATCGATCTATCGATCGATCGATCGGATCTATCTATCTATCTATCTGATCTATCTATCTATCGATCGATCGGATCTATCTATCGATCGATCGATCGATCGATCTGTGTTTTTCAACCTTTTTTGAGCCAAGGCACATTTTTTGCGTTGAAAAAAGGAACACCGCCATCATAAATGATTGAAAAACAAAACTCGGTTAACAGTAAAAAGTCGTCACAATTGTTGGATATGAATTTAAACCATAACCAAGCATGCATCAATATAGCTCTTGTCTCAAAGTAGGTGTACTGTCACCACCTGTCACATCCCGCAGTGACTTATTCTGACTTTTTTGCTGTTTTCCTGTGTGTAGTGTTTTTTAGTTCTTGTCTTGTGCTCTTATTTTGGTGGCTTTTTCTTTTTTTTTGTATTTTCCTGTAGCAGTTTCATGTCTTCCTTTGAGCGATGTTTCTCGCATCTATTTTTTTTTTGCGCTCAAGAATATTTCAGTTGTTTTTATCCTTTGTTGGGACATACCATGTTCCGATGTAAATTGCGCCACAGCAAGTCTTTGCTGTCGTCCAGCATTCTGTTTTTATTTACTTTGTAGCCAGTTCAGTTTTAGTTTCGTTCTAAATAGCCTTTCCTATGCTTCAATGCCTTTTCTTAGGGGTATTCACCTTTTTACCTGCACGTTTCCTCCCGCTGTTTCCGACATCTACAAAGCAATTAGCTACCGGTTGCCCCCTGGAAGAGTATTACACGGTTACAGCACCGACATTCAACGACAACACATAATTTGCAGACTATAATTATTGGTTAGCAAAAAATATTTTTTAACCCAAATAGGGGAAATTACATAATCTCGCACGGCACACCAGACTGTATGCCACGTCATGAAAGGCTTTGATAACCCTTTGTAAAAAAAATTAATCCAGTCTGCCTAATAAAATGTCTAGAAAGGTCAAATAATTGGTTTTATTGCTGTATTGTCCAACTTATTGGGCCATTTTAAAGTTGCTTTGGAAATAAACACTGTTGCTACTGTGTTTTCATAAGCATTACAGTTGAAAGACAATTAGACTAAAAAGAATACATAGCTCAAAGTATGTGTTATATATAATTGAATATACTTTGAGTATGCTAGTATTATACAATAGCTGTGTTAAAAAAGTTCTGCTTTTGAGACAAAGACCTCAGGGGCCAGATCTGGCCCACCACATTGGTTAATGTTGCCTGCAAAAACCTTGACATATGTCAATAAAGCACTTAATATTTCTTACTAAATGTATCTGTTCTCTCAATTTTGACTGAAAATAAATGTAGTGCTCTAACTTTAATGCTATCAAACCATGCAACAAACGTTATATTAACATGTATTTTACCTTTTAAGATTATCTGACCATGTGACACATGTTACCCATACTTGCCAAACCTCCTGAAATTTCTGGGAGACGCCCGAATTTCAGTGCCTCTGCCTTAAATCTCCCGGGACAACCATTCTCCCGAATTTCTCCCGATTTCCAGCGAACAACAATATTGGGGGCGTGCCTTAAAGGCACTGCCTTTAAGCGTCCTCTCTTACCTGAAAAGGAGACTATTATATATGTCTCCGATATCCATAGGTTTATCTATAACCCATAAATTTAGGCAGGCACGGAGCTACTTCTCAGCGTGTGTTTATTCCAGCCGGCACGTTAATACACTGACACACATCTGAATTCCCATCATGCATTGCTTCAAAACTACGGCAAGTAGTAATGTCCAAAATCATAACAGCGACGAAGCAGAAGTACAAAGAAGAGTCAGTCATGGCGATGACAAGTAAGAAGAAGTGTGCTTGCAAGTTCCAAAATGATTGGAAAGAAGAATTTCAGTTAATCCAGAACAGCTCGAAGGGGAAGGGTATGCTAGGGAGAGATGGAAGATTCCAGACTCTGGTGCATTTGATGAAGGCACTTTTGTGCATGCCACACAGCAATGCAACATCAGAGAGTTCAGCATGGTTAGAAAAATAGTGACAGAGAATAGAACGGGGGTGGACAATTCAACCCTAAACTCAATCCTTTCCTGCAAATTAGATTTCATAGATGCTGCCCATACCTATGCTCCTTCAAAGGCTGAGCTACTGACCGCAAAGCATTGCACTTTCAAATACAACAATGAGTAGAGGAGTGTTATGTGTGTTTATATGTGTAAATAAATGAACACTGAAATTCAAGTATTTCATATATATATATATATAAAAAATAAATACTTGACTTCCAGTGAATTCTGGCTATAAATATACTCATGCCCCCTTAACCCCGCCCTGAATTCGGAGGTCTCAAGGTTGGCAAGTATGATGTTACCATGTCTTTTAACTTCAATATTATTGGACCAAGCAACAAACATTATATCAACATGTATTGAACTTCAATATTATCGGACCAAGCAACAAACGTTATATCAACATGTATTTAAATGTAATATTATATGACCATGCAAAAAACATTATAATGTCTTTAAACTTTAATATTGTCTAAGCATGCAACAAACATATTAACATGTCTTTACCTTTTAAGATTATCTGACTATGTAAGACATTATATTAACATGTCTTTTCATTTTAATATTATCTGATCATGTAACAAAACATATTAACATATTCTCAACATATTTGTTAGTTTAAATAAAAATACTTAAATATCCGCTTGGCATCTTGACTTATGATTTCAAAGAATATTACCCATCAATTTTTACATAAAATACGATCAAATCAAATGAAGAGGCAATTGTGTAATAATGTCTTGAGGCGATGATCAAATAATGTTCATAGATATTGGGGGCAGCCGTAAATGTGGTGTGGCCCCTCAATGAATGTGGTGTGGCCCCTCAATGAATGTGGTGTGGGCCCTCAATGAAAATGACTTTGACACCCCTGGATTCCAACTGCTTCCATGCTTCATTTTGATTGACACTGTCAGGCAGGAATTTGTTTACCAATGTGTTTACTGTTACAGTTTGTTAGTGATACACCACATTTCCGTGTCAATCACCCAATTAGCTAAGACATATTGTAAATTGCAAACTAGTTGAGACAAAATTATAAATCAACAGCACCTGTGCCGGTTTGCTAGCAAGTATTGCACTTCAGTTTGCCTCAGTTTAACTTACTAGAATGAAAGTAACATAAGCAAAATATTGTACACCCCTTTGCCCACAATACTCAACACATAATTAAATCACTATAAAGCACTGACTAAAACATAACTCAGTTTCTCAAACAAAAATGTGATAATTTCCCTTAAAGGCCTACTGCAGGGGTCGGGAACCTTTTGGTTGAGAGAGCCATGAAAGCCAAATATTTTAAAATGTATTCCCGTGAGAGCCATATAATATTAACACCGAATACAACTAAATGCGTTCATTTTTAAGTGAGACCAACATTTTTAGAGTATAATAAGTCTCATATTTTTTTTAATAACACTGTTATTCTGAAGCTAACCAATAATAAATAAAATACTTCTTAATATGACTTCTTGAACTGGTGGGGTAGAAAAACGAATGGACGGATTAAAATGCATGAGAATGTTTTATATTTTCAACATTGTTTTTAACACGTAACATGAATTGACTTAAACAAGTTGAAAAACTTCTTCGGGTGTTACCATTAAGTGCTCAATTTTACGGAATATGTACTGTACTGTGCAATCTACTAATAAAAGTTTCAATCAATCAATCAATCAATCGAAACTGTGATGACCAGCGGAATTATTCATTACTTATTGTGTTAAGCAATGTCAGCTAAGATTTATCTGAGAGCCAGATGCAGTCATCAAAAGAGCCACGTCTGGCTCGAGAGCCATAGGTTCCCTACCCCTGGCCTACTGTAATGAGATTTCCTTATTTAAACGTGGATAGCAGGTCCATTCTATGTGTCATACTTGATCATTTCACGATATTGCCATATTTTTGCTGAAAGGATTTAGTAGAGAACATCGACGATAAAGTTCGCAACTTTTGGTGCTGATAAAAAAGCCGTGCCTGTACCGGAAATAGCAGACGTTATGCACGTGACGTCACAGGTTGTGGAGCTCCTCACATCTGAACATTGTTTACAATCATGGCCACCAGCAGCGAGAGCGATTCGGACCGCGAAAGCGACGATTTCCCCATTAATTTGAGCGAGGATGAAAGATTTGTGGATGAGTAAAGTGAGAGTGAAGGACAAGAAAAAAAAGACTACAGTGAGAGCGATTCAGATGTTATTAGACAAATTTACAAGAATCATTCTTGAAAATCCCTTATCTGCTTATTGTGTTACTAGTGTTTTAGTGAGATTATATGGCCGTACCTGTACAACCTGAAGGTCGGCCCCGCACCTTTCTTCAGCACTAGTCGACGGGTGGTGGCAAGGGACCCTCTTCGAAACACGATCTTTCGAAATGATTGCTGCATAATACACTGTACTTTGTGTGTGTGGTCCAATCCAACCGTGTTCGCTTGACAGTTCTCTTCCATTGTAAAACTTCATCGTCATCTTTCGGGAATGTAAACAATGAAACACCGGCTGTGTTTGTGTTGCTAAAGGCGGCCGCAATACGCCGCTTCCCACCTACAGCTTTCTTCTTTGACGTCTCCATTATTCATTGAACAAATTGCAAAAGATTCAGCAACACAGATGTCCAGAATACTGTGGAATTATGCGATGAAAGCAGACGATTTATAGCTGGGATCGGTACTGGAACTAAATGTCCTCTACAATGCGTGACGTTACGCGCACGCGTCATCATACCGCAACGTTTCAGCAGGATAGTTTGACGCGAAATTTAAAATTGCAATTTAGTAAACTAACTCGGGCGTATTGGCACGTGTTGCAATGTTAATATTTCATCATTGATATATAAACTATCAGACTGCGTGGTCTGTAGTAGTGGGTTTCAGTAGGCCTTTAAGGCTGCATTTTTGTCCAAGTTGCACTGGGAAAAAAAAGTCGCTGAACAGTATAATAAGCACATCGGACTGTTAACTACAGTAAGTCATGTGTCTAGCTCTAAACATGTGTTATGTATAGTTGTAAACAAAGGAGACAGTTACACCAGTATGATGCAAGAGCCTTTATCACACATTTTTCAACTGTCAGGCAATGTGTTTATTGTGTTTTGAAGTAGTGCAACACAAAATGTTCCTTGATCAACGAAAGAAAAAGTTATAATGTCTTTGAATGCTCTCAAGTCCTGTTTCAGTGCCAATGTTGTCTTGAGCCAAAGAAAAAGTTGTCTTAGCATGAATGGAGCTCTCTGCTTTCCATGTTACTTTGATGATGTTTTTTGGAGCTGCAGACAGGTTGAAATTGAGTGCACTAAGTTCACCTCAATAGTTGCATGATACAATATAACCTAAGTAAGGTCTGAAGCAGACCTGGACAAATTAAGGTCCTGGGGGCCGCATGTGGCCTGTTAAACTTTTCAATCCGGCCCGCCGGACATTCCCAAATAATTTTTTTTAGATCTAAGATCTAAAATGTAGCCGCCATTATGATGTGCAGTGATGATTTCAAATTACCGTAAGCCTTGAACTATATGGTTGGAATCTGCGCTTTCGCATGATACAGTATACCGTAATTTTCGGACTATAAGTCGCAGTTTTTTTCATAGTTTGGCCAGGGATGCGACTTATAGTCAGGAGCGACTTATATGTGGAATTATTAACACATTACTGTAAAATATCAAATATTATTATTTAGCTCATTCACGTAAGAGACTAGACGTATAAGATTTCATGGGATTTATCGATTAGGGGTGATTTATATGTGTTTTTTTTCCTTCTTTATTTTGCATTTACGGCAGGTGCGACTTATACTCCGAAAAATACGGTACTAGTTTTGTCTGTCCCACATGCCATCAGACTGTACAACAATTCTCTGGGAGGTGGGGTACTAGGATGACAGAAGACACAAAACAATACCATACAATCCCACATTATTCATTATTTACTTTTTACTTTTTAAATTCAGTCTCAATTCTGTACACTGCTGCTGGAATTTGAATTTTCCTAAGGGATCTCTCCTGAAGGAATCAATGAAGATCCATCCATCCATCCATCCATCTACTAGTTACTATGGTAATCTAAGTCGCAGCAGCCTCTATGGCAGGAGTCACCAACCTTTTTGAAACCAAGAGCTACTTCTTGGCTACTGATTAATGCGAAGGGATACCAGTTTGATACACACTTAAATAAATTGCCAGGTGCGACTTACACTCCGGATCGACTTAAACTCGGAAAAATACGGTATTAGTGTAGTGGGGTGAAGAGGCCACCGTGGTGTACATATATGTGTATGTTGTTTTGTTTTATTGTCTATACATGGTATGTTGGCAATATGTATTAGCCATTACTAGGGGTGAAACGGTACACAAAAATTTCAGTTCGGTACGTACCTCGGTTTAGAGGTCACGGTTCGGTTAATTTTCTGTACAGTTATTTACCAAAATTGTAAACAATGGCATACCATGCATATACACACAGGGTCCATTGCCAGGGTTAATTTGGTCAACATATATAAAATAAAAACTAAATAAGATGAGGCTCAGAATGGTTTCTTAACAAAACCTTTCTACATATAAAGTGCTTTTTTGGATTGATTGATTGAGACTTTTATTAGCCTGGCTAACTTAGCAATAAGAGGATATATGAGCTCATTGTTCTTCCACCATAGAAGTGGGTCAAAATCAAATTTTTAATGCAATATGGACTTAAATCTGCTGCTATAGAAACATTTGTTATTGGTTTAGCCCTACCAGACTCGCCGCGGAGAGGCTGCTTGTATGCGGTGGTGACGCTTTAAAGGGTTTAGCATGTGTTATGAGAGTAGCGTATATGTGTGTGTGTGTGTGTGTGTGTGTGTGTGGCCCATTAACATGGGACAGCATGTGCGATGAGTGACGTCAGTGAGTGTATGGGCGAGCGAGGTAAGGGAGCGTAGCGTGAGTTGCTGGTGTTTTGTTGGATTGGCTGTGTGCAAGACCTCAATAAAGCCACGATTTGCAACTAATCGCCGGACTCTTTATTTACCCATTGAGTCCGGAGCTGTGGAGACCCATTGCTGGGTAGAGTGAAGGGTGTGGCCCCCGAGAATACATCAGCCCTGGAGGAGTGTCTCCCCTGCGCTCCTATGCTATAGAAGCAGGAAAGGTGCAACACATGTTTAACGTGTTGTCAGAAGCAGCTGCTGAACAATATCGGCAAACCTCTGTCCTCCATTGTTGTATCGCGCAGCCAAAGTGTTCCCAAACGGGAGATCTTAATGAGGCAGAAGTGTCTTCCAGCTCTGGCTTTTACATGTTGTCCTAGCCCGGTCGCTGTTAGCATGTGTACTCGTTCGGTACACCTCCGAACCGAACCGAACCGAAACCGCCGTACCGAAACTGTTCAATACAAATACACGTACCGTTACACCCCTAGCTATTACTAATTTTTCGGGTTTTTCGTTTTATTTTTGTAGCTGTACGTCGAAATTGTGCCGCTGAAGTGGCAGCTGGTTGCATCAGCTCTGTACTCTTTTTCATGTCTTTTATGTCCTTTGTGTTCTTTGATGTGTCCCTCTTGTTTTCATACAGTCTATGGTAACGTAACCATGCATTTCACTTCTATGATGATATCCATAACTCAAAAAGCTGAGGCGTGAACTTCAGAAATAAGGAATGAAATTTGAGCAGTGGATGGAAATGTGGGTCAAATGTGATTGTCTGTTGCTGTCTAACATTTTCTTCCGCTTAGTGAGGGGAATTTGGCGCAAACAAGTGACTTGTTAGGACTTGTGCAATCATAAAAGTGTCCCAGGGATGAGGGAGAGGATGAAATGTTCGGTCACATACTGTGTCCATTTCCTGCCACAATAATGCTGTCTAAAGTTGGAGCCTGTAAGCATTTACACTAAAATGATATCATAAAACAGAAATATTTTGGATGTTTTCAAGGTTTTAAACATGGAGATGATGACTTCTAAACAAAATATCAACTCTGACTAAAAAAAATGTTTTTTATGCCCCTTTGTGAATAAACTACACTTCAGTTCTTATCTAAAAGTCTGTACTGAAAGTCTTTCAAATAACTGTTTCCTTCATTTTGACAGTAAACCCAAAATTGTTCATACACTTTTATTTTTATTTTTTGAGTATTAAGCTGGAAGTGGTGCAAAAAAAAGCTTAAAACTGCAAGAAGTGACGTTCTGACTAAATTCATTTAAAAAAGACAAATGCCCTACCATGTAGACTAAAATTTAGCAAAATTTTATTTATTTTTTTACTAAGACTTGAATGGCTAAACCCAATTCCTGAACATTGTTGTTAACTAAAACAGCAGCACCAACTGAGTCAAGTACAGCAGGGGTGCCCATTACGTCGATCGCGAGCGACCAGTCGACCGCGGGGGGTGTGTCAGTCGATCTCCAGCCAGGCTTTTAAAAAAAATAGACCTAAAAATGAGTGATCATCAATCTTCACCAAGACGTCACTTAAATGACATTCACGGTACCGGAGGGTCTTGTGAGATGACGCTGGCTGCTGCAAGATCATTATTATGAAAATATGACCGAGAGGAAGGCCAGAAACACTTTTTATTTCAACAGACTCTCGCGCCGTACCTTCCGTTAAAACTCTAAAGGCCGACTGCACATTTCCTATCTTCACAATAAAAGCCCTGCTTCATGCTGCCTGCGCTAACTAAATACAGAGTCTCGGAAAACTGGCGTGCACAAGCGATCCCTCAGAAAGCTGGCGTGCACATCACTTGTGCACGCCAGCTTTCCGAGACTCTTATTTTGTTAGCGCAGGCAGCATGAAGCAGGGCTTTTATTGTGAAGATAGGAAATGTGCAGTCGGCCTTTAGAGTTTTGACGGCAGGGACGGCGCGAAAGTCTGTTGAAATAAAAAGTGTTTCTCGCCTTCCTCTCTGTCATTTTTTCATAATAATGAACTGGCAGCAGCCAGCGTCATCTCACAAGACCCTCGGGTGCCGTGAATGTCAATCAAGCAAGCTACGGAATTTGCCGCCAATGTTTTTCTTGTAAAGTGTATGGAAGCTGGATGAATTAGATGCCAAAAAGCAACCACTTTCATGTGGTATTGTACAGAAAGGACAACTTTTTTTCTCCTCCATTTGAAAATGTGGGCGTTATCATCATTACTGTCTGATTCCAATCAATGCAAGTCATCAGAATCAGGTAATACACCAACTTATATTCTTGTCTTTGTGAAAGAAAGACATCTATATGTGTTACACATGCTTGTATTATCATTAAACACATTTAACTTGTTTACAAAAATGTCTCTTTCATAAATAAATAAATATAAATGATATATATAAATGAGGTAGATCCCCTCGAGTTGGTCACTTGAAAAGTAGCTCGCCTGCAGAAAAAGTTTGGGCACCCCTGATGTACACAGTCTCGCCAATGAATTTTAATAATGGACTCAGTAAAGGCTGTAAAAGAGTTTCAGTGTCTAAGACGATGTTACGTCTGGTATTTTACGGCAATTAGTGTTCCAGTAGACAATCATGTATTGCTTCACAATGTTGTGCATGTTTATGTTCCAGAAAACAAACCTATATTAGAGTGCAGGTCTTTAAAGAGTTTCAGTGTTAAAGACGATGTTAAGTCAGGCGGAGACTATCTTTTTCCTCCGTCAACATTTCAGTCGACTATTACATGGTCGCTCCACAATGTTGTGCACGTTGATGTTAATGTTCCGTAAACAAACTTATGTGCTTTGTTTATTTCTGTTCAGTTGAATTGAATCTTAAATAGCCCTACTTATGATGTTTTGCAGCAGATAATATGGATGAATTCTAATATTTTAATAGATGGAAAGCCTTTCTTTTGGAAAAATATGTTTGAAAGACGAATCATTTTTGTCAATGATATTATCAATGAGAATGGTAAAATGATGAAGTATGATGAATTTAGAACTATGTATGGTGATGCTTGTTCAAGCTTTTCTTTTAATCAACTAACTGGAGTAATTAGGAAAAGATGGAAACAAATAATTAATTATGGAACTACTAAATTACTAGTTTGTAAACCTCTAATAAGAAATTCAAGTTGGCAAAAAGGAACTAAAATTAATTAAAAAAATATATAATTTTTATTTAATAAAGAAATCTTTGAAGGCTGTCCCATACAACACATATGGAAAATGGGAGGACTTTTTGGACTGCCCGTTGCCCTGGGATGCCATATTCAATCTAATCTACAAAACTACTATTAATGTGCAAAACCATTATTTTCAAATTAAAATTATTTATAACTTCTTACCCACGAGGAAAATGTTAAAACTATGGAATATGACTGAGTCAGATGATTGCCGTTTTTGCTGTCAGGAATCTGAATCCACCCTGCATTTGTTTTGGTATTGTCATATTGTGTCTTCTTTTTGGGTGGAAGTTGAAAAAACGTGTTCAAGGATTGGTATGTTTATGAAGCTTGATGTAGTTTCTGTTATTTTAGGAGAGTTTATTGACAAGCATGATTTAGTCAATTTAATTATAGTACTTGGTAAAAGCTTTATTTTTAAGGCCAAAAATAGATATTCACTTAGTACATTTATTCAGTATTTTTTAACTTTAGAAAGATACATGATTGACAACGATAATGATGCCAAAAAACATGAAAAAAGATGGGAAATCCTTAAAGGCTTATTATGAAAATGTAATAATGTTTATAGATATGCAACAACAGCAACATATATGCTATTTGTTGTTGTGTTCCCTATTTTTGAGTGTACAAAATGAAGGTGTGTGTTGAATCTGACTTGGACATAATATGGACTATACACAAATGCTTTTTATGAATATGTAATTTTGTTTATAATTTATATGCAATCTCTTGTTTCCCTAATTTTTGTTGTTGTACTTTGATGAGGGTGTGTCTTGCTGAGCCCCACTTGGACATTGTCTGGACTGGACCTGGTTTTAAAAACCTTTTACACAAGTCTAATTTCATTAACAACCTGGTCTGATGAAGATAAGGTTATTTTTTATTTTTTTAATAAAATAAAATGAGATAAAAACAAAAGGAAAACAATGAAATTTTCCTGGATAAAAAAGAAAGTAAAATCATATAAAACAATGACATAAAAAATAGTAATTAATGATAGTGTTAGTGGACTGGTCATGTGTGTTTCAGGGACTGTGTCCCTTGCAAACTGTGTTATATATGTTGTGGGAACCAGCATTTTGGTAGCAGAAAGAAACAACCCTTTTTCTTGTGGATGGGTGTGAATGGAGGAGGGAGGGGTTTTCTTTGGGGGGTTGATGCACTGATGGAAAGTGTATCTTGTGTGTTTTTGTGTTGATTTAATTAAAAAAAAAAAAAAGCCCTACTTATTTAGTTTTTACTTCAGTTTTGCTTGACATTTATGGTAAAATACCGCCAAAATGCGTGCATATGTACAAATAAAGACCTCCCGTTAAATAAACACCATCTTGAGATGATTGTAGATTATGCTAAAAGTCATTGTGATCCTTCAGTGTTTTTCAAAATATTAGCTGTTTTAAAATCGGCTGTTGTTCGCCATTGGTGATTTGCTCATGACGTACAATCAAATAATGTCCATAGTAAACATACACGTTTTAGAAAACATTTACACATAAACTGCTATCGGGTGTTGGTATACTGTCACGCTGTTATGTAAATGAGCATCCAAAATATTTCCCGTTAAAAATGTTGCATAAACGGCTCCTGAATCAAGTAATAGGCTGTCACAGCATGGGAGCAAGTCCTCCTTCTTTCTCCCTTCTCGCCTCATCTCTTGATGGGATGGAAGCCATCCAGCCTGAGAATTTAGCACCCTAATCACAGGATTTAGCGTTTATTACCGCCATTTAAGCTTGAGTCATTGACAGTCTTGCATTGATTGCCTACATGATTACAATGCCTGCTTGTACTTCTTATCAACCTATCGAAATGACTTTTGATCAATCCCATTGTACTTGTTGATCAGGTCCACAATGAAAGACTTTTGCACCACTCACTTGTAATGATTAGTCGAAGCTAGATTAAATCAACAGCGGCTCCTACAGCAAATACAATTCTTTATTGGATGTTTGTATTTAGGCAAGACACAGAGGCCTAACCGCTCCTAATTAGATTTGATCATCAGCCAAGCTCTGTATCACGGAAGGGAGGCAATAGGATTCAAAGTGGTCAAGGAAATGGAGTAGTTCGATTGCGAGCCATTGATGGTTGTCAGACAAAGTTGCAGCCCTTCAAAATCTGTATTTTAGTGGTTCTCAAGCCTACCACCTGTGCCAATTTCTTTCGACATCGCTTGAAAACATTATGTATGTAAAAGCAACAAAAATGCACTTCATCATACCTTTCTCTTTATTCACTTCAAACAAAAAATGGATTCTTAGAATTCCTCACACAGCTCCACCTACTTTTTTTTGATAAGCAGTGCATTTTTGAGAAAGAGTGGTTAGAAAATAAAGTTGCCACCGACCAAAACATCTCTGTAGGAGCACGGACAGAACTAATTGGCCTTGACTACAGTTTGTTATAAACCCAGAAGTGTCTGTGTTACATGTATGCTAGCATGTCTTCCAACTAATAAGAGGGTCACAAAGGAAATTTTCCAGTCATTTACTGTTGGTGTTGTGATTTATCATGTGTTTTTTCGTCAAACTATAAAATTGCGTGCACTGTTAGTTGGCGTCTTAAGTGTGATCTACTAAGACTGCGGTTACAATTGATAACTGGTGCAGACCGCTCTTATTTAAATTAGGTTTTTGTGTGTACTACCAACATATGGGCTTCACGGTGGCAGAGGGGTTAGTGCGTCTGCCTCACAATACGAAGGTCCTGCAGTCCTGGGTTCAAATCCAGGCTTGGGATCTTTCTGTGTGGAGTTTGCATGTTCTCCCCGTGAATGCGTGGGTTCCCTCCGGGTACTCCGGCTTCCTTCCACCTCCAAAGACATGCACCTGGGGATAGGTTGATTGGCAACACTAAAAAATTTGGCCCTAGTGTGTGAATGTGAGTGTGAATGTTGTCTGTCTATCTGTGTTGGCCCTGCGATGAGGTGGCGACTTGTCCAGGGTGTACCCCGCCTTCCGCCCGATTGTAGCTGAGATAGGCGCCAGCGCCCCCCGCGACCCCGAACGGGAATAAGCGGCAGAAAATGGATGGATGTGTACTACCAACATTATGTATCCATGGAATCACTCATTTCCCTCCGCAACACTGTGCTCTGTGCGCACGCGTTGGACCGTCACAACATGCTTTTGGAGGAACCCAAACACAAGGAAATGATTATTGCAAAACATTTGCATGTTCTCCCCGTGACTGCGTGGGTTCCCTCCCACCTCCAAAGACATGCACCTAGGGATAAGTTGATTGGCAACACTAAAATGGCCCAAGTGTGTGAATGTTGTCTGTCTGTGTTGGCCCTGCGATGAGGTGGTGACCTGTCCAGGGTGTACGCCACCTTCCGCCCGAATGCAGCGGAGATAGGCTCCAGCACCCCCCGCGGCCCCAAAAAGGACAAGTGGTAGAAATTGGATGGATGGATTTCCTAAATGAAAAAACAAATTCCAGCAGACACCAAATGCATCAATTGAATTTGTTTTAATCAGCATTCAAATTTCTGGCAGCTATACGATTATGAAATTATACTGTAAAAGAGAAAACATGACTACAAATTAGGGCTGGGCGATATATCGAATATACTCGATAAATTGCGGGTTTGTCTCGGTGCGATACAGAAAATGACTATCGTTATATTCGAGTATACGTTCTCACGCAGTTGCTTTTAGCTGCGGGCATTAAGACTACAGGCTTTTGTCACTCTTTCGTGTCTCTCCTTCGCACAGAGACATAAAACGCGCACCTTCTTACACACGTCACATACTTGTCATACGCCCTCATGGAGCAAACCGGTAGCGGAATGGGTATCATTGGCTGTGATGCTATTGGAGCGGTGCGAGTGGTAATATGAGAAAGAAGGTGCGAATATGGTAACAAATGGAGGAAAAAAAACGCCAGTGGGTCCATCGTCTGGCGGTGGTTTGGCTTCAAGCGGGAATATTAGATTAGATAGATAGTACTTTATTTATTCCGTCAGGAGAGTTCCTTCAGGAAAATTAAAATTTTCAGCACAATCCCATTCAAGATCAGACAAACATTACAGGGAGACAGAACAGGATCGCTGACGGGTCTGCCGGCTTCCAGCGCCCCTTACAAAAAAGGTGAGATACAGGTAAACAAGGGGGTGGGGGGGATGGGAGAAACAGTTTGGCTGAACATTCGTTGCAAACTGCAATACTGTTGTCACTTTCCGACACTTTAAAATATCTCCACACTGCTGACATTTTTCCAAAGGCGCCTGGTTCCAGCGTCACTGCACGTTGGTTGATTGCGTCACCGCGTCAAAAAATTGCGTCATTGCGTCACACGCCACTATTCGGCCTTCCATTTAACTCATTCCACCGAAAGCCGAATGTGGCTTTTTTTGCCATAATCGGCCAAATATATTCGGTTACCGATTAATCGGTGCATCCCTAGTTAAAAGGTGTTTAGCGGCTCCAAAGGATAGTTTACAACATGCTTCTGATGTCATTGTATCTGTGGCATGACTGCCTTCTTGATGTTGGTTTGCTTCATGAACCTCCTTGATTGATTCAACTCTATCATTAGCCACCATCGAATGATGCGAACATAGCTTCAAAGTGGCCGTTTGGTCTTTTGAAGGCCTGCTGAGCTTGCGAAATGACTCCAGTCAATCTTTTTGAGTCACACAGGGCAATCGGAATGGGCCAGAAAAACAACAAGCTAAGGAGGCGTGCGAGTGGAATGCAGTGTTAGCCTTTTAAATTCGGCGCAGGAGTTGATGTTAAATGAACCCTCAACCGCTTTTCCCCTGTGCAGCGTGTTTCAAAAAAGTGGAGTTGTTTACAGTCGTATGTTGACCTGCCATATGGGGACTTGGGGCTTAGCTGCTGTTGTAGTTGCACTTCAGTTAGTCTGGCCAGATTACATCTAAGTAGATTTGTTTCAGGGCTGCCGCACAGCTCTAGTAACACGGCCAGGTATCGTTATTGGTATTGCAGGAGCCAAAATCTACTTAGCTAAAAAAAATCCCTCAATGGGCACCACATCCAGCTCACATTTGTCCTTTTTTTAAAAAGTTTCCACAATAGTAAAAAAAAAACACAATCACAACTAGCCGATGCGTACATAAAGAGCTTTGTCACCGGGGCTGTTGCAAAAGTGTCTCAGGATAATTAGCCACGAAAGCACATTTTTAACAAATAGCATTTGTTACTTAAAATATATGGTTTGGTTGCTTCCAGGCATGTTAAAGAAGCAAATATCTCTTATGTGCAAGGCTTGCCTTAATGCACTGGGTGCCTGTGGGCTACACCCAATCAGGGGCCCCCGATTTTGACGGAATGCAAAAATTGGTGTTTATAGCTGTCAGTCAAAAACTGCTCAGCTTTGTCTTGCGATTGTGTACTCTCTTTGGGCTGAGTTGTTTTTCCTACTGGTCTGAGCGGGGAGCAAACCCATGTTGCCTGTGTGAAAGGCCAGATCAATATTAGTTATCATTTCAGCATAGCAGTGATTAAAAATCCCTCATTGACATTATCATTAGACATTTATAAAAATAAAAAAAAAAGAACAACAGTGGCTTACACTTGCATGGCATCTCATAAGCTGGACAACACACTGTGTCCAATGTTTGCACAAAGATAAAATTACTCATATTTTTGGTTTGTTTAATAGTTAAAACACATTTACATTATTGCAATCCGTTTATAAAACATTGTCCTTTACAATTATAAAAAAAATCTACTACCCTGCTAGCATGTCAGCAGACTGGTGTAGATCCTGCTGAAATCTATGTATTGAATGAATACAGAATCGTTTTGAATCGGAAAAATATCGTTTTTGAATTGAGAATCGCGTTGAATCGAAAAAAATCGATATATAATCGAATCGCGACCCCATCCATCCATCCATCCATCATCTTCCGCTTATCCGAGGTCGGGTCGCAGGGGCAGCAGCCTAAGCAGGGAAGCCCAGACTTCCCTCTCCCCAGCCACTTCGTCTAGCTCTTCCCGGGGGATCCTGGGGCGTTCCCAGGCCAGCCGGGAGACATAGTCTTCCCAACGTGTCCTGGGTCTTCCCCGTGGCCTCCTACCAGTTGGACGTGCCCTAAACACCTCCCTAGGGAGGCGTTCGGGTGGCATCCTGACCAGATGCCCGAACCACCTCATCTGGCTCCTCTCCATGTGGAGGAGCAGCGGCTTTACTTTGAGTTCCTCCCGGATGGCAGAGCTTCTCACCCTATCTCTAAGGGAGAGACCTGGAAACTCATTTGGGCCGCTTGTACCCGTGATCTTATCCTTTCGGTCATGACCCAAAGCTCATGACCATAGGTGAGGATGGGAACGTAGATCGACCGGTAAATTGAGAGCTTTGCCTTCCGGCTCAGCTCCTTCTTCACCACAACGGATCGATACAACGTCCACATTACTGAAGACGCCGCACCGATCCGCCTGTCTATCTTATGATCCACGAATCGCGACCCCGAGAATCGATATTGAATCAAATCGTGGGACACCCAAAGATTCGCAGCCCTAATATATATAAATCTGTTCATGAAGGACTATGTGTTCGGCCACCGGGTTCTATGGAGAAGTCTGATCCACAAAATTTGCAGGCAGCATACCCCTTCCCCTTCAAACTGTCCTGGATGAACTGAAATTATTTTTTCCAATCATTTTGGAACTTGCAAGTGTACTTCTTCTGCTTACTCGTCGTCGCCATGTCTCTTCTTCGTTGTTATCCTTCGTCTCTGCTAATTTTTTGGACATTACTACTTGCCGTAGTTTTGTAGCAATGCATGATGGGAATCCGGATGTTGTGTGTTAGTGTCGTAACGTGCCGGCTGGAATAAACATACGCTAAGAAATAGCTCCGTGTCTGCCTACTTTATGGGTTATAGATAAACCAATGGATATAATATATAATAGTCTTCTTTTCAGGTGAGAGAAAGACGCTAAAGTCAGTACCTTTAAGGCACGCCCCCAATATTGTTGTTCGGGCGAAAATCGGAAGAAATTCGGGAGAATGGTTGCCCCGGGAGATTTTCGGTAGGGTTCTGAAATTCGGGAGTCAGGCGGACCGGTGCGGCGTCTTCAGTAATGCGGACGCTGTATCGATCCGTTGTGGTGAAGAAGGAGCTGAGCCAGAAGGCAAAGCTCTCAATTTACCGGTCGATCTACGTTCCCATCCTCACCTATGGTCATGAGCTTTGGGTCATGACCGAAAGGACAAGATCACGGGTACAAGCGGGCGAAACGAGTTTCCTGCGCCGGGTGGAAAATTTGGTGAGAAGCTCTGTCATCCGGGAAAAGTTCAAAGTAAAGTTGCTGCTCCTCCACATGGAGAGGAGCCAGATGAGGTGGTTTGGGCATGTGCTTAGGATGCCACCCGAACGCCTCCCTAGGGAGGTGTTTGGGGCACGTCCGACCGGCAAGAGGCCACGGGGAAGACCCAGGACACGTTCTGAAGACTGTCTCCCGGCTGGCCTGGGAACGCCTCGGGATCCCCAGGAGGAGTTGGACGAAGTGGCTGGGGAGGAGGAAGTCCGGACTTCCCTACTTAGGCTGTTGCCCCTGCGACCCAACCTTGGATAAGCGGAAGAAGATGGATGGATAGCATGTCATCCATCCATCCATGTTATATTGTGCTTATTCTGTTTAGAGATGTCTACATCGTGTGTTCAACTTTGTCAGTATAGTGGATTATGTCTAAGCAGCATGAAGTGAACAGCGGCCCAAACCCCCAGCGTCAATCCCAAGGAACAGTGCCACTCTTTATTCGTCTCAGAATCCAACACAGAGCCTGGCACCGGACCCAGGGCCGACAGGCTTCGAGGGGCCACCCTCACATACCCGCATGTGTGTCCTCGCTGTGTATGGCTTGGATATGAGCGCTTCTGCTGTGTGTGGAGCCGCAGGATGCTCACAGCAATTAGCCATGAAAAGAATTGCTCGGGGAGCGTCTCGTGGCCAGTGTTGGGATCTCTCTGAAGTGCAGCGGGGTGAGGCGATAATGTGTCCCCGGAGCGGAACCCAAAAGCATCTTGTCTGACTGGCAGCGGGTCAGTAGATTATGTAATGACAGGTCTCTTGGCTGTGTGCAGGGCCTCTCGCTGTATTGTTCGTTTCTGGTCAGTTTGTGGTTCTTTGCCTCTCGCTCCGCTGATTGGATGGCAGGAACAGGGTGAACTACTGACAAAGTATGACACTGAGATAATAATACTATCTTTAACAACTAGTAGGACCTCTGTTGATAAAGACTTGATTTAAGACGCCGAGATCATTAGCTATGCGTTTGTTACGTCTTGTCTCGATTACTGTAACGTATTATTTTCAGGTCTCCCCATGTCTAGCATTAAGAGATTACAGTTGGTACAAAATGTGGCTGCTAGACTTTTGACAAGAACTAGAAAGTTTGATCACATTACATCTGTACTGTATATACCTTTATATACATATATACATACATATATACCTGTACTGTATATACCTTTATATACATATATACATACATATATACCTATACTGTATATACCTTTATATACATATATACATACATATATACCTATACTGGCTCACCTGCACTGGCTTCCTGTGCACTTAAGATGTGACTTTAAGGTTTTACTACTTACGTATAAAATACTACACGGTCTAGCTCCATCCTATCTTGCCGATTGTATTGTACCATATGTCCCGGCAAGAAATCTGCCTTCAAAGGACTCCGGCTTATTAGTGATTCCTAGAGCCCAAAAAAAGTCTGCGGGCTATAGAGCGTTTTCCGTTCGGGCTCCAGTACTCTGGAATGCCCTCCCGGTAACAGTTCGAGATGCTACCTCAGTAGAAGCATTTAAGTCTCACCTTAAAACTCATTTGTATACTCTAGCCTTTAAATAGACTCCCTTTTTAGACCAGTTGATCTGCCGTTTCTTTTCTTTTTCTTCTATGTCCCACTCTCCCTTGTGGAGGGGGTCCGGTCCGATCCGGTGGCCATGTACTGCTCGCCTGTGTATCGGCTGGGGACATCTCTGCGCTGCTGATCCGCCTCCGCTTGGGATGGTTTCCTGCTGGCTCCGCTGTGAACGGGACTCTCGCTGCTGTGTTGGATCCACTTTGGACTGGACTCTCGCGACTGTGTTGGATCCATTATGGATCGAACTTTCACAGTATCATGTTAGACCCGCTCGACATCCATTGCTTTCCTCCTCTCCAAGGTTCTCATAGTCATCATTGTCACCGACGTCCCACTGGGTGTGAGTTTTCCTTGCCCTTATGTGGGCCTACCGAGGATGTCATAGTGGTTTGTGCAGCCCTTTGAGACACTAGTGATTTAGGGCTATATAAGTAAACATTGATTGATTGATTGATTGATATTAAAATACTACTTTCACTCCTTTTTAATAATGTTTGGTTTTTAATTACGTTATTACACTGGTACAGGCAAAAAAGTACCGTTTCAAGGTTTTTCTTTGTCATTCCATTGGGTTGAGTTTTTTTCTTGCCCTGATGTGGGATATGAGCCGAGGATGTCGTTGTGGCTTGGGCAGCCCTTTGAGACACTTGTGATTTAGGGCTATATAAGTGAACATTGATTGATTGATGGGCTTCACGGTGGAAGAGGGGTTAGTGCGTCTGCCTCACAATACGAAGTTCCTGCAGTCCTGGGTTCAAAATCCAGGCTCGGGATCTTTCTGTGTGGAGTTTGCATGTTCTCCCCGTGAATGCGTGGGTTCCCTCCGGGTACTCCGGCTTCCTCCCACCTCCAAAGACATGCACCTGGGGATAGGCCCCTCCCACTTCCAAAGACACGCACCTGGGGATAGGTTGATTGGCAACACTAAATTGGCCCTAGTGTGTGAATGTTGTCTGTCTATCTGTGTTGGCCCTGCGATGAGGTGGCGACTTGTCCAGGGTGTACCCCGCCTTACGCCCGATTGTAGCTGAGATAGGCGCCAGCGCCCCCCGCCACCCCAAAAAGGGACTAAGCGGTAGGAAATGGATGGATTGATTGATGATTTTATGTTGACTGTGTGGCCCCCGTACTGAATGAACCATGACCTGGCAACATCCTGGTGGTTGGAGTAGTTAACTCCACAATTGTGTTTGGTCTTTTTGTGTGATGTCACCCAGAAAGGTACCAGTAATGTTTAAGAAGAAATGAGTGGTGGAGGAAGAAAAGGAATGGCGGAGCATGCTAAAAAAGCTACACACATCGAGATTAGAGCATGAATGTTGCGTTCCGCTGCTCGGATCGTTTCGATTCCTTCCTGTATCACATTTTGTAGTTTGACCTCCTTATTTCCTGTGTGCTTTGTCACCGTGGTAGCTTATTAGTTCACCTGCCCCTTGCTTTCGACGCACACCTGTTTCTATTCTGATTACTGCCTTGTATAAGCCAGCCCTTTCTGTTCACTCATTGCTCGGACTCTAAATTTGCTCTCATGCAACGGTTGAGGACTTGCTTTCATAGTTCATATTCGCTAGCTCTCACGCTGCGGTTTTGTTTATTACTAGCTATCGTGCTAATTGCTTTGTTTTTCCTTTTTTGTGCCTTCGTGCCAAGTGTTTGTGTCTCCGCTTTTGTTTGCCTTTCTGTTAGCACCAGTGTTTTTGTTCTTAGCCTGTTTTGAGTTAATACATCTTTATTTCTTACCTCAAGCTGTGTTCTTGCCCGACGCAACAAATCCGGCATCGCTATGCCACACAAGTTTCACAATGAAAGCACAAGAAACTAACTGCTAAAGCTTCAATCTAAAGTAGGGGCGATCGATCCATATTCCAATACTATCGATACCTAGTGTAGTATCAGTGTATAAACAATACTAAGCGATCAATCGCTCATTTTCTTTTTCTTGTTCAGGGGGCGTTTATGTTCTTTACAAACGTTGGGAGATATAGTCTTTGGATACAGGAAAGCTTTTAGGGCAAAACCCAAATTATTTAAAATGGAACCAATAGTAGTTTTTTTTTTAATTTTGTTTAGCAATTTTGCACAAACTACTTTATTTTGTTTACAAAATAGCATGTAGCATTCAATACTTCAAATTTTAATACATCCTCTGATTTACAACCACACTAGCAAACTTAAGATTTAATCAAATCAGGTTCATAAAACAGTCAGTGTTTACTTTAGGTTACAGATGTCTGATAATGGCTATTGTCCAACAGTTAATTACCGATACCGATATCAACCGATACCGATATATACAGTCGTGGACTTAACGCATTATTATGCCTAATTTTGTTGTGATGCATTAAACGATGTAACAAGGTTTTCCAAAATAAGTCAACTCAAGTTATGGAAAAAAATGCCAACATGGCACTGCCATAATTATTATTGAAGCCACAAAGTGCATAATTTTTTTTAACATGCCTCAAAAGAGCAGCTTTGAGTTTGGGACATGCTCTCCCTGAGAGAGCATGAGGTTTTTGGGTTTGGGGGGGTAGCAGGGGGTGTATATTGTAGCGTCCCGGAAGAGTAAGTGCTGCAAGGGGTTTTGGGTATTTGTTCTGTTGTTTGTTGTGTTACGGTGCGGATGTTCTCCCGAAATGTGTTTGTCATTCTTGTTTTGTGTGGGTTCACAGTTTGGCGCATATTTATAACAGTGTTAAAGTCCTCATCACCTTCAGTGTGACCTGTATGGCTGTTCACCAAGTATGGTTTGCATTCACTTATGTGTGTGAAAAGCCGTTGATATTATGTGATTGGGCCGGCACGCAAAGGCAGTCCCCTTAAGGCATGAGTGTCAAACTCTGGCCCGCGGGCCAAATCTGGCCCGCCGTGTAATTTAATTTGGCCCTTGAGTCAATATTAATTTAGCATGAGAGCTGGCCCGCCGGTGTTATACAGCGTCGGTGCCGCTATAACACCGCAAATACTTGCCAACCCTCCTAATTTTCCCGGTAGACTCCCGAAGTTCAGTACCCCTCCCGAAAATTTCCCGGGGCAACCATTCTCCCAAATTTCCACCGATTTCAACCTGGACAACTATATTGGGGGCGTGCATTTAAGGCACTGCCTTTAGCGTTCTCTACAACCTGTCGTCACGTCCGCTTTTCCTCCATACTAACAGCGTGTCACATAATATTTGTACACACACACACACACACACACACACACACACACACACACACACACACACACAAGTGAATGCAAGCATACTTGGTCAACAGCCATACAGGTCACACTGAGGGTGGCCGTATAAACAACTTTAGCACTGTTACAAATATGCACCACACTGTGAACCCACAACAAACAAGAATGACAAACACATTTCGGGTGAACATCCGCTCCGTAACACAACAGAATAAATACCCAGAACCCCTTGCAACACTAACTCTTCCGGGAAACTTCCAGCAAACTGAGCAATAATTAACGTTTTATTCATGCATTTTCTCTTGCTACTTCAAGGCTTGAATGTTTGGTTCATTCATTATTGTTATTTTATTTTCAAATTTATTATTAGCCTGTGGAAAAAAATTATATTTACTTTAGAAGATTGCAAATAAAAAAAAAAAGGAATGTAATTTTTATAAAAATTGTATTTGATATGCCATTGATATTTTTTTTATTATTATTATTTGAAACTGGATTTTGCATGTCACTAAAGTTATATAAGCCTTGCTTGTTCAATATTTAATGCAAAACTTGAATGGGTCCTTATTAAAAGGTTATTTTGTTCAAACTTGGCCCGCGTCTTTGTTCCGTTTAAAATGTTGGCCCACTCTGTATTTGAGTTGGACACCCCTGCTTTAAGGTTTATTGGCACCCTGTACTTCTCCCTACGTCCGTGTACAGCGGCGTTTTAAAAAGTCATAAATGTAACTTTTTGAAACCGATACCGATAATTTCCGATATTACAGTTTAAAGCATTTATCAACCGATGATATCGGAAGTCTGATATTATCGGACATCTCTACATTAGGTACTTGCTTTAAACATTTTCAGTTCTATAATCTATTGTCAAAGTATTGGATTTGGACTCAAAGTCGTATCAGGTCTGAGGCCAAAGATCTTGATCGGAACATCACTACCCATTGAGCTTGTAAACTGAAGTACTATTGCAGCAGAAGTTAGTTACAAAATCCTAATAAAAATCGGATGTGTACTAGCTTTGTGTTCAACTTTAGTTTTACAAATCCAGCATTTTTTCAGTAAATTCCGAATCGCCTGGTATTAGTGGGTGTAAATATCAGACAGCACCCAAACAGTTGTTTGAATAATTACAGCACATACTTCTGTTACCAAATCTTGCTACATTTATGTGAGCGAATGCATTACAGTGTTGTTGTTGGCTGACCACTAACAGGAGCATGTGTTGTAAAAGTCCAACCAGATATGTACTATTATGAGTTTCTGTTGGGGTGTTTTACAGCCTGTAGACAGGAGGTCGTCTGTCTAGTATTTAGGTGCTTTTATCATTTTCAGGAACTCTATCTTGGCTCAAGGGTGGCAGCTGCACTGTGAGGCCAGATATTTTGGGTCAAAGTGTCTCCCAAGGGTGGGGTTTTGTTATGTTTTTTTTGTTTACTGTGCTTGATTAGGAATGAAGAATAATGTCATTCTGACATCAAGTGGTGTGTTATGGCTGCATTGTCAGCTTATCATGTGGTTTTGTTTTTTTCTGTTGCTGGCGTTGTGTGTCCAAGTGTGAAAACAAGGAACTGCAGGAAGTGTTCACTTATTTACTCTCATCACGAGGCCTTTTGGAACTAATTTGGATTTGTACAGCTTGCATGAGCGTAGGATTTGACGTCCTTTTGCAGGGATGTTTTCTATCTGAACATTTTGTGGCCTTGTGCAGGATAGTATTCCTTCCTAAATGCAGGCCAAATTCGTACACATGTAAAGTCAGAGCTTAGATATTTGGTATTGTCAAATTCTAACTTGCAACGTGACAAATTAAGCAAGAATGCCTCTTCTTTTTAAGCGTTTGTTATTGTTTGTATTCTCAGCGGCACACATTACTAAAGCTGCCCTAGTCAAAAAGAGCTGGCTGGCTGACCAGCATGTTGCCAGATTTACCATCAGCAGTGCAGAACTGGAAGTCACGTCGTATGTGAATGCAGTTTTACCAGTTTTCTACAGACCCCATCTACACTTAAAGGAGAACATTATCACAATTTCAAAAGGGTTAAAAACAATAAAAATCAGTTCCCAGTGGCTTGTTGTATTTTTTGAAGTTTTTTTCAAAATTTTACCGGTCTCGGAATAGCCCTAAATAAAGCTTTAAAGTGCCTTATTTTCGCCATTTTCGAAACCACTATCCATTTCCCTGTGACGTCACACAGTGCGGCCAATGTAAACAAACAACGGGAATACCACAGCAAGATATAGCGACATTAGCTCGGATTCAAACTCGGATTTCAGCGACTTAAGCGATTCAACAGATTACGCATGTATTGAAACAGATGGTTGGAGTATGAAAGTATTGAAGAAGAAACTGAAGCTATTGAGCGAATAGCTATTGACGCAATTCATAGCCATAGCATGGCCGAATAGCTGCGTTAGCATCGCCGGTAAAATGTGCGGACCAAACGATCAGGACTTTCGCATCTTTTGACACTGGAGCAACTTAAATCCGTCGATTGGTAAGTGTTTGTTTCGCATTAAATGTGGGTGGAAGGAAATGTAATATAGTTGCAAATGCATCTGCAGGTTATCCATACATCTCTGTGCCATGTCTGCCTTAGCATCGCCGGTCAAATGTGGAGACACTTTGGCACATTCAATGGGGGTCTGGCGGCAGACACTTTGGACTCTTCGGGCCAGTGGTGCAACTTGAATCCCTCCCTGTTAGTGTTGTTACACCCTCCGACAACACACCGTCGAGGCATGATGTCTCCAAGGTTCCAAAAAATAGTCAAAAAAACGGAAAATAACAGAGCTGAGACCCGGTGTTTGTAATGTGTTGAAAATAAAAATGGCGGGTGTGTTACCTCGGCGACGTCACATTCTGACGTCATCGCCTCCAGCGCGATAAACAGAAAGGTGTTTAATTCGCCAAAATTCACCCATTTAGAGTTCGGAAATCGGTTGAAAAAATAGATGGTCTTTTTTCTGCACCTTCAAGGTATATATTGACGCTTACATAGGTCTGCTGATAATGTTCCCCTTTAAGACAATGCAACAGTCTGTTGTTTCAGGCGTGACTGAATCCCAGGACCCCCGCTAAACGGGATCTGTAAACCAATCCAACACTCATGGTATATATAGGGTAGAGATTGGGGGATGACATTCCTGTAAAACTCTCAACCGTACAAATATAATGCCCCTAATAAACATTTTACCTGCTTAAAAATGCCACAAGTATCGTTTGTATTATTCAAATACCCTGATAAAGTCAAAAAGTATTTATTGCACATGGCCGCCAAAAATACTATGAATCGTAAAAATCAAATGTGTGCAATTTGTGCCAGGACACTGATCTACCTTTTGATGTGTTCCGATTTAATACAATTTTTTAAATTTGAATTGGAATGTTCAATTCCAAGGGGAAACTGCCGCCATCATAAATCTAGGAAAAAAAGCTAGTTGACTCAGTTTACTATTTCATGTAGCTTCCCTAGGTGTAGTCACATTTTCTTTCTGAAATGCAGCGGTCATGATCTGTGGTCTGGATCATGTTTTTGTTATTTTCTGTTCGTTTTAAGACTCCATTAGTTCCTGTTTTTGTGCACCCCTGTTTTAGTTTCCATGGCGACTTATTAGTTCCACCTGCCTCTGGTGTTTGGGACACGCACCTGCTCTAATCAAGAGACCATGATTTAAGCCTGTCTTTGCCAGTGAGTCGGCCTGACGTCATTACTTGCTCCATGCCATATTTATGTTAGTTAGTAGTTTCATGCGATGCCATAATCATGCCACAGCAAGTCCTGTTTATTTCATGCCACAGTTAGAGTCTTTGCCTGTTACATAGTTCCATGTTTCCTGCGCTAATTTTTTGCCTTAGCTTCCATGTGTGATAGGCATGCTTGCCTTTGTTGTTTGCCTGTTATTTTGTAGTTAGATTATTCAATATGTTCCTACCTGCAAGCCTTGTCCGGAATAGTGTCCCCCCCCCCCCCCCGTTATGACAGCAGCATGTTGATGCTGGTCCTTTTTTTAGAATACAAGACAAATAAGTTTATTCTTTGTTGCTAGCTGAAACTCAGCTTTCCTCAGGAAAACATACTGAGGTTTCACAAGATTTCCAATGTCATGCATGATCACCAGGGGGGTGTAACTGTACGTTTATATGTATTGAACCGTTTCGGTACAGGGGTTTCGGTTCGGTACGGGGGTGTACCGAACGAGTTTCTAAGCTGAAGTCCTAACAAGCTGCTTTGCTTCTTCTGCCTCTGTCTCAGCACCCAGCATTGTCCCACCCACACAACCATCTGATTGGTTCCATATATATCGGTAACAGCCAATCAACAGTGTGTATTCAGAGCGCATGTAGTAAATGCTTCAGCGTCGAGCAGATTGGTGTTTAGCAGGTGAGCATAAGGCAGCGTACTCTCCCCAAATGATAATAAACACCTCCCAGTCAACTACTAGAAACCTCGCTATGAGCCCGTTGACCTTCTAGAAACGTAAACTGCAGCTCAGCTCGCTCGCAGTTCTGTCTTGAGGTGAAGGCGAATTAGCTTTTAGCGTAACGTTGGCTCATTTTGTTGTGTGTGTGTGTGTGTGTGTGTGTGTGTGTGTGTGTGTTTTACGGACAGAAAAGCTTTGAATGGCAGCGTCCCTGCTATCACATGTTGATAAAAATATAACATTTACATAATAGAAATCAACTACAGCAGGGGTAGGGAACCTATGGCTCTACAGCCAGATGTGGCTCTTTTGATGACTGCATCTGGCTCTCGGATAAATCTTAGCTGACATTGCTTAACACGATAAGTAATGAATAATTACACTTGTAATCACAGTGTTAAAAATAACGTTCAAAATATAAAACAGTCTCATGCTTTTTTATGTTCAAGAAGTTGCATTAATGGTAAGAAGTAATTTATTTATTATTGGTTAGTGTGGGGCTTGCCCTCCTGGGGGTTCTTCAGACCACCAAGAGCCTGTTTTAAGGTTACAATATTGTTTTGTTTTATTTTTCTCTGTTGCTTTCCATCAATTGTCTTTTTGTCTTTCGTCCTCACTCGCGCTCTGGCTCCAGCCCCAACCCTGTCTCTCCTCCTGGCTGCTGCTTGTAACAGAGCGACAGGTGATTAGATAACTAGGCCCAGGTGGGCCATCTACGCACCTGTCGCTGATTTCGAGGCCGGTCCTGGCAACATCCTGCTTTGCTGCAGGCCCGCAGGCCACGCCCCTCCACAGTTAGCGTCAGAATAACAATGTTATTACAAAGAATACTCTGGAAATGTTGGTCTTACTTAAAAATGCGCGCGTTTGGTTTTGTTCAGTGTTAAAAATAATATTATATGGCTCTTAGGGAAATACATTTTAAAATATTTTGCTTCTTGGCTCTTTCAGCCAAAAAGGTTCCCGACCCCTGAACTACAGGCTTCCCAAATGCTGTGATAAATCAAGCATGATGAGTTGACTTGAAACTGTTTATTGTTGCACTTTTTATATGTAGAAGAAAAGTTTTGTCATTTTATTTAATCTGAGCAATAATTTGAGGCAGTTTAATATTGATTAACGTGGGCAGAATTATTATAGTGTTCCCAATGTTGAAAGGATAAAGGCTTTGTTTACAAATTTGGTAAATAAATAACCCAAAAATTTATATTTTGTTGTTTTCTTACTGTACCAAAAATGAACCGAACCGTGACCTCTAAACCGAGCTAAGTACCAAACCAAAATTTTTGTGTACCGTTACACCCCTAATAATCACTTCACCTGAAGTTTTTGTGCTAGTTTTAAGACACACATTTATATTGGCATCCAAATTGTAAGGCCTTTTAAATGTGTACATCACTATGTAATATGTAGTAGTAATGTAATATTGTATTGTTTTATTTTCACTGAACATTTTTTCTAAAGGGCCGTGCAACACTGAAGCAATTTCATAATGATTTGAATGGCTGTGCCGCATCGGAGTATGATTGCTTTCAAATCCCAGCATCCCGATGTAATAGAGAAGAATGATCAAGAATTTGTGCTACTAACTATTTTAAACCCGGGAGAGTTTTCAGCTCCCCGATGTCCACGCGATGCTGCAAAGTCTTGTCAACCAAGACAGCCCCACAGCATCCAGAGCCTTAAGGAACTCCGGGCGGATCTCGTCCACCCCTGGGGCCTTGCCACCGAGGAGCTTTTTAACTACCTCAGCGACCGCAGCCCCAGAAATAGGAGAGTCCACCACAGATTCCCCAGGCACTGCTTCCTCATAGGAAGACGTGTTGGTGGGATTGAGGAGGTCTTCGAAGTATTCCTTCCACCTATCCACAACATCCGCAGTTGAGGTCAGCAGAACACCATCCGCACCATACACGGTGTTGATAGTGCACTGCTTCCCCTTCCTGAGGCGGCGGACGGTGGTCCAGGGTTGGACTCCGCCAAGGCTGTCCTTTGTCACCGATTCTGTTCATAACTTTTATGGACAGAATTTCTAGGCGCAGTCAAGGCGTTGAGGGGTTCCGGTTTGGTGACCGCAGGATTAGGTCTCTGCTTTTTGCAGATGATGTGGTCCTGATGGCTTCATCTGACCGGGATCTTCAGCTCTCGCTGGATCGGTTCGCAGCCGAGTGTGAAGCGACCGGAATGAGAATCAGCACCTCCAAGTCCGAGTCCATGGTTCTCGCCCGGAAAAGGGTGGAGTGCCATCTCCGGGTTGGGGAGGAGACCCTGCCCCAAGTGGAGGAGTTCAAGTACCTAGGAGTCTTGTTCACGAGTGGGGGAAGAGTGGATCGTGAGATCGACAGGCGGATCGGTGCGGCGTCTTCAGTAATGCGGACGTTGTACCGATCCGTTGTGGTGAAGAAGGAGCTGAGCCGGAAGGCAAAGCTCTCAATTTACCGGTCGATCTACGTTCCCATCCTCACCTATGGTCATGAGCTTTGGGTCATGACCGAAAGGATAAGATCACGGGTACAAGCGGCCCAAATGAGTTTCCTCCGCCGTGTGGCGGGTCTCTCCCTTAGAGATAGGGTGAGAAGCTCTGCCATCCGGGAGGAACTCAAAGTAAAGCCGCTGCTCCTTCACATCGAGAGGAGCCAGATGAGGTGGTTCGGGCATCTGGTCAGGATGCCACCCGAACGCCTCCCTAGGGAGGTGTTTAGGGCACGTCCAACCGGTAGGAGGCCATGGGGAAGACCCAGGACACGTTGGGAAGACTATGTCTCCCGGCTGGCCTGGGAACGCCTCGGGATCCCCGGGAAGAGCTAGACAAAGTGACTGGGGAGAGGGAAGTCTGGGTTTCCCTGCTTAGGCTGTTGCCCCCGCGACCCGACCTCGGATAAGCGGAAGATGATGGATGGAGTTTTCAGCTGCGCTATAAAAATAGTGTCCTGTTATCATGTTGTTGCATATGTTGGTATGCTGTAATTAATTAAAGACTAGGATTAAAGGATCTGTGGGATTATACTTAGCGCCGGTATTTAATTAGTCCTCCTTTTGGCCTGCAGTTCATAGATCCAAATGTGACCTTTTGTGGCCGAGTCATTTCCTGTTCATCGAATTGTTGCCTTGCCTTTTTATATTCATTTTGTAATAGTGCAACCTTTTCTCTCAATGTTTCATCACTAATCATTAAATGAAGCAACTATTTTCCATCTAAAAAGACGGTATGGTTTGAAGTCCTTCATCTGTGTTCTTTGAATCCTGGAACAAAAACATGGAGTCCGTCACGCGGTCCACACTCTTTCGCAACCTTAACATCTGGCCATCGGACCAGACCCTGGTCTATGATCATGTAACACTTGTTTTATTTGGAATACCCCCTGCTGCTCCAAACCAATCTCCGTAATGTTTCCTGTATTTTCCATCTTGGAAACCATCGCCCGTATCGAGGGGAACATTTGTCAACTGTATCTTCTGTACTGTTTGATTGAATGAGTAGTGCATCTGTGATACTTTTTTTTTTACACAATGTATTTTTATGTTTTATTTTTTGGATAATGTTCCACAGAAAAAGTTAGTTGTGTGATTTTTTATAGCACTGTGGAAAATGTTTAGACCACTCCATACTTATGCCGACTGTATAGCAGTTTTTATCTTAACACTGTATACCATAAATCAGAGATATCCAGCTTAGTTGTTTTGGGGTCCACATTTCTAGAAAGATGAGGACTGTGGGGCCGGTTGTCTTTCTTCATTATACATCGTTCATTCTGGATTAATTTCAGCATTCCTCTACAATAGATTAGACTTAGGTATATTTATTTTGTCGAGTTACAGGAGCGCTTTGCTGTTTCTAAAGACGTTCCGCAAAAATGTTTTTTAACTAAACTCGCTGACCACCAGTTGATTAGCCCAAATGATGAAAAAGAAAAGACCTGTACACGAGTAGTATAACTGAAGAAGTTGAACAGAACTACTGACTGCATCTGAAGCAAACAATCTGCAGCAACACCTTAGATACAGAAAACCCGTTACAAAAAAATATAAAACTGCCAAATAGAAGAGTATCTAAAGGGCCGCCTTGAGGAACGCCTCAGTTATGTAAATCCTAAATTTCTTATCAAGGTTAAAATGTCCAGGATATGCCAATGTGTTTTAGCAGTTGTCCAAGTTCCTCTTTACTAGTGTTTTTCAACTTTTTTGAGCCAAGGTGCATTTTTTTTTTATTGATCTGGATGCACACCACCAGCTGAAATCATTAAAAAAATGAAACTCGGTAGACAATAAAAAGTCGTTGGCGCAATTATCGGATGTGACTTTAAACCAGGGGTCGGGAACCTTTTTGGCTGAGAGAGCCACGAAGCCAAATATTTTAAAATGTATTTCCGTAAGAGCCATACAATATTTGTTTTTAACACTGAACACAACTAAACGCCTGCATTTTTAAGTAAGACCAACATTTCCAGAGTATAATAGATCTCTTGTTCTTTGTAATAACAGTGTTATTTGGAAGCTAACTGTGGAGGGGCGTGGCCTGCGGGCCTGCAGCGAAGCGGGGTGTGCCACGATCAGCCTCGAAATCAGCGATAGGCGCGTAGATGGCCCACCTGGGCCTTGTTATCTAATCACCTGTCGCTCTCTTATAAGCAGCAGCCAGGAGGAGAGATGGGGTTGGAGCTAGAGCCAGAGCACGAGCAAGGACGACAGAGAAAAAGACAATTGCTTGAAAGCAACTGAGAGACTTATTGAAAAATAAAACAATATTATAACCCTGAAACAGGCTCTCAGTTCGGTGCTTGGTGGTCTGAAGAACCCCCAGGAGGGCAAGCCCCACACTAACCAATAATAAATTAATTACTTCTTACCATTAACGCAACTTCTTGAACTGGTGCGGTAGAAAACGGATGGATAGATTAAAAATGCATTAGAATGTTTTATATTTTGAACATTATTTTCAACACTGATTACAATTGGAATTATTCATTACTTATCGTGTTAAGCAGAGTCAGCTCAGATTTATCCGAGAGCCAGATGCAGTCATCAAAAGAGCCACATCTGGCTCTAGAGCCATAGGTTCCCTACCCCTGCTTTAAACCATAGCCAACCATGGATCACGATAGCTCTTGTCTCAAAGTAGGTGTACTGTCACCACCTGTCACATCATGTCGTGACTTATTTTGAGATTTTTGGTGTTTTCTTGTGTGTAGTGTTTTAGTTCTTGTCTTGCGCTCCTATTTTGGTGGCTTTTCCTTTTGCAGTTTCATGTCTTCCTTTAAGCGCTATTTGTTTTAGCAATCAAGATTTTAGTTGTGCGTATGCTATATCCTTTTTTGTGTGAACATTGTTGTCATGTACGGATGTACTTTGTGGACGCCGTCTCTGCTCCACATGCTGTAAGTTTTTGCTGTCGTCCAGCATTCTGTTTTTGTTTACTTTGTAGCCTGTTCAGTTTTAGTTTTGTTCTACATAGCCTTCCTAAGCTTCAATGCCTTTTCTTAGGGGCACTCACCTTTTGTTTATTTTTGGTTTAAGCATTAAACACCTTTTTACCTGCACACTGCTTCCCGCTGACCAGTTACCAACATCTACAAAGCAATTAGCTACCGGCTTCCACCTACTGATATGGCATGGTTTTACATGGTTACTCTGCCAAGCTCTAGACACCACAGATACTCAACAACAACACATTATTTGCAGATTTTAACTACTTGTTTGCCAAAAAATATTTTTAACTCAAATAGGTGAAATTGCATAATCTCCCATAGCACACCAGACTGTATCTCACGGCACAGTGGTTGAAAAACACTGCTCTATACCACAGAAGCACCGGTGTTTAATGAATTTGCTGCAAAAATGTTTGTCTCCAAAGTTTTGAACTAAGATCTTGGGTTGCTAGTTGAGAGCCCTCCCATACAATTCATTATAGGCGGGGAATTTATCTTAACCACAAAGAGGACGGGGCATTTACTGGAAGCAGGCACATAAAATAATTGTTATGTTGTTAATTGTTATGTTGGATCCACTATGGACTGGACTTTTACAATATCATGTTAGACCTGCTTCACATCCATTGCTTTTGGTCTCCCCTAGAGGGGGGGGGGTTCCCACATATGCGGTCCTCTCCAAGGTTTCTCATAGTCATTGTCACCAAAATCCCACTGGGTTGAGTTTTTCCTCGCCCTTATGTGTGCTCTGTACCGCGGATGTCATTGTGGCTTGTGCAGCCCTTTGAGACACTTGTGATTCATGGCTATATAAATAAACATTGATTGATTGATAATTAGAAGGGATGTTTTTTCCTGAATTGTATGAGGTCATATATATATAACGACTTATATTTAACCTCTAAAGGCTTAGTGGCCACATGCGTGGACAGCACCTTTTATTTTAGCTCTTATTTCCAAAATTGTGTACACTACTGAATTGGGGTCTAATGGCCGCTTATGTGGACACGTATACTGCCATCTGGTGGTGTCAGCAGAGTATAACATACAATGGAATTTTGAAAATCAATCAATGTTTACTTATATAGCCCTAAATCACCGGTGTCTCAAAGGGCTGCACAAGCCACAATAAAGTGTAAAAAATAAGAAATAGCATGTCACTAAACATGAAGTACACGTTTGTGTACTTATTGACTAAGTACATCTTATCAAAAGGTGATTCTTAGTTTTTATTCTAATTAGGGTCCAATAAGCCCAAATAGCAAAGGGAAATAAAAAAAGCATGTAAACAAACAGCTTGGGCCTTAAGAGGCAAAGTGGAAAGAAAAATTTGACCACACGGTTGTTTTATTAACAAGTATATTATTGCAGCAGTTTATTAACAAGTATATAATTGCAGCAGTTTATTAACAAGTATATTATTGCAGCAGTTTATTAACAAGTATATTATTGCAGCAGTTTATTAACAAGTATATAATTGCAGCAGTTTATTAACAAGTATATTATTGCAGCAGTTTATTAACAAGTATATTATTGCAGCAGTTTATTAACAAGTATATTATTGCAGCAGTTTATTAACAAGTATATTATTGCAGCAGTTTATTAACAAGTACATTATTGCAGCAGTTTATTAACAAGTATATTATTGCAGCAGTTTATTAACAAGTACATTATTGCAGCAGTTTATTAACAAGTATATTATTGCAGCAGTTTATTAACAAGTATATTATTGCAGCAGTTTATTAACAAGTATATTATTGCAGCAGTTTATTAACAAGTACATTATTGCAGCAGTTTATTAACAAGTATATTATTGCAGCAGTTTATTAACAAGTACATTATTGCAGCAGTTTATTAACAAGTATATTATTGCAGCAGTTTATTAACAAGTATATTATTGCAGCAGTTTATTAACAAGTATATTATTGCAGCAGTTTATTAACAAGTATATTATTGCAGCAGTTTATTAACAAGTATATTATTGCAGCAGTTTATTAACAAGTACATTATTGCAGCAGTTTATTAACAAGTATATTATTGCAGCAGTTTATTAACAAGTACATTATTGCAGCAGTTTATTAACAAGTACATTATTGCAGCAGTTTATTAACAAGTATATTATTGCAGCAGTTTATTAACAAGTACATTATTGCAGCAGTTTATTAACAAGTATATTATTGCAGCAGTTTATTAACAAGTATATTATTGCAGCAGTTTATTAACAAGTACATTATTGCAGCAGTTTATTAACAAGTATATTATTGCAGCAGTTTATTAACAAGTATATTATTGCAGCAGTTTATTAACAAGTATATTATTGCAGCAGTTTATTAACAAGTATATTATTGCAGCAGTTTATTAACAAGTATATTATTGCAGCAGTTTATTAACAAGTACATTATTGCAGCAGTTTATTAACAAGTATATTATTGCAGCAGTTTATTAACAAGTACATTATTGCAGCAGTTTATTAACAAGTATATTATTGCAGCAGTTTATTAACAAGTATATTATTGCAGCAGTTTATTAACAAGTATATTATTGCAGCAGTTTATTAACAAGTACATTATTGCAGCAGTTTATTAACAAGTATATTATTGCAGCAGTTTATTAACAAGTACATTATTGCAGCAGTTTATTAACAAGTATATTATTGCAGCAGTTTATTAACAAGTATATTATTGCAGCAGTTTATTAACAAGTACATTATTGCAGCAGTTTATTAACAAGTATATTATTGCAGCAGTTTATTAACAAGTACATTATTGCAGCAGTTTATTAACAAGTACATTATTGCAGCAGTTTATTAACAAGTATATTATTGCAGCAGTTTATTAACAAGTACATTATTGCAGCAGTTTATTAACAAGTATATTATTGCAGCAGTTTATTAACAAGTATATTATTGCAGCAGTTTATTAACAAGTACATTATTGCAGCAGTTTATTAACAAGTATATTATTGCAGCAGTTTATTAACAAGTATATTATTGCAGCAGTTTATTAACAAGTATATTATTGCAGCAGTTTATTAACAAGTATATTATTGCAGCAGTTTATTAACAAGTATATTATTGCAGCAGTTTATTAACAAGTACATTATTGCAGCAGTTTATTAACAAGTATATTATTGCAGCAGTTTATTAACAAGTATATTGCACAGCATAGCAGCAGCAGCAGAACCAATGTTGGATATACCACTAGTATGCTAATTGTACACAGTTGGCAAATCCAACAACTGAGTAGCGCAATCAAATGTTTTAAAGTACATACAGAGATATGCAAAGCTTGAGGATGTACAGTGGGGCAAAAAAGTATTTAGTCAGCCACCTATTGTGCAAGTTCTCCCACTTCAAATGATGACAGATACATGGATGATAAAATGGATTTATGGGGAGAATGTCACGTGGTCAGATGAAAGCAAAATATAACTTTTTGCTATAAACTCAACTGGTGATGTTTGGAGGAAGAAGAATACTGAGTTGCATCCCAAGAACACCACACCTACTGTGAAGCATGGGGGTGGAAACATCATGCTTTGGGGCTGTTTTTCTGCTAAGGGGACAGGACGATTGATCCGTGTTAAGGAAAGAATGAATGGGGCCATGTATCCTGAGATTTTGAACCAAAACCTCCTTCCATCAGTGAGAGCTTTGAATGGTTGACTAAATACTTATTTTCCACAATAATCAACAAATTCTTTAAAATTCCTACAATGTGAATTCCTGGATTTTTGTTTCCACATTCTGTCTCTCCCAGTTGAAGTGTACCTATGATGAAAATGACAGACCTCTGTCATCATTTGAAGTGGGAGAACTTGCACAATCGCTGGCTGACTAAATACTTTTTTGCCCCACTGTATGTACAAAATATATTTAGCAACAG
>NC_084629.1:1940000-1987500 GCF_033978795.1 Nerophis ophidion
TCACAAGAAAGGATGGGGCGAGGTACACCCCTTTGTCCACAACTGCGTGAGCAAATAGTCAAACAGTTTAAGAACAACCTTTCTCAAAGTGCTATTGCAAGAAATTTAGGGATTTCAACATCTACGCTCCATAATATCATCAAAAGGTTCAGAGAATCTGGAGAAATCACTCCACGTAAGCGGCATGGCCGGAAACCAACATTGAATGACCGTGACCTTCCATCACTCAGGCGGCACTGTATCAAAAACCGACATCAATCTCTAAAGGATATCACCACATGGGCTCAGGAACACTTCAGAAAACCACTGTCACTAAATACAGTTCGTTGCTACATCTGTAACACGGGGCGAGGGTCAAGTGCAAGTTAAAGCTCTACTATGCAAAGTGAAAGCCATCTATCAACAACATTGAGAAACGCCACCGGCTTCTCTGGGCCCGAGATCATCTAAGATGGACTGATGCAAAGTGGAAAAGTGTTCTGTGGTCTGACGAGCCCACATTTCAAATTGTTTTCGGAAATATTCGACATTGTGTGATCCGAAACAAAGGGGAAGCGAACTATCCAGACTGTTATCGATGAAAAGTTCAAAAGCCAGCATGTGTGATGGTATGGGGGTGCATTAGTGCCCAAGGCATGGGTAACTTACACATCTGTGAAGGCACCATTAATGCTGAAAGGTACATGCAGGTTTTGGAACAACATATGCTGCCATCTAAGCACCGTCTTTTTCATGGATGCCCCTGCTTATTTCAGCAAGACAATGCCAAGCCACATTCAGCACGTGTTACAACAGCGTGGCTTTGCAAAAAAAAGAGTGCGGGTACTTTCCTGGCCCGCCTGCAGTCCAGACCTGTCTCCCATGGAAAATGTGTGGCGCATTATGAAGCGTAAAATACGACAGCGGCGACCTGGGGCTGTTGAACAACTGAAGCTCTACATAAAACAAAAATGGGAAAGAATTCCACTTTTAAAGCTTCAACAATTAGTTTCCTCAGTTCCCAAACGTTTATTGAGTGTTGTTAAAAGAAAAGGTGATGTTACACAGTGGTGAACATGCCCTTTCCCAACTACTTTGGCACTTGTTGCAGCCATGAAATTCTAAGTCAATTATTATTTCCAAGAAAAAATACATCAAATATATTGTCTTTGTAGTGCATTCAATTGAATATGGGTTAAAAATAATTCGCAAATCATTGTATTCTGTTTATATTTACATTTAACACAATTTCCCGACTCATATGGAAACAGGGTTTGTATTTTTAGGCTCGTGCTGTGATAATTAAATATTGCAGCCATGAAATTTTAAGTTAATTATTATTTGCAAAAAAATTAAATAAAGTTTATGAGTTTGATTCAATAAGTCTCTCAGTTGTTTTCCAGCAATTGTCTTTTTCTCTTTCGTTCTCGCTCGCACTCTGGCTCCAGCCCCAAACCCGTCTCTCCTCCTGGCTGCTGCTTATAAACATAGCGACAGGTGATTAGATAACAAGGCCCAGGTGGGCCATCTACGCACCTGTCGCTGATTTCGAGGCCGGTCCTGGCAACACCCCACTTCGCTGCAGGCCCGCAGGCCACGCCCCCTCCACAGTTAGCTTCGGAATAACAATGTTATTACAAAGAATAAGAAACCTATTATATTCTAGAAATGTTGGTCTTACTTAAAAATGCACGCGTTTAGTTGTGTTCAATTTTGAAAAAAATATTATTTGGCTCTTACGGAAATACATTTTAAAATATTTGGATTCTTGGCTCTCTCAGACAAAAAGGTTCCCGACCCCTGATCTAATATCTTGTCTTTGTAGCGCTTTCAACTGAATATGGGTTGAAAATGATTTACAAATCATTGTATTCCGTTTATATTTACATCTAACACAATTTCCCAACTCATATAAAACGGGGTTTGTACATTTACTGTCAGCTAAATTGAATGACCCAGGAAACACAATCTATTGCAGCTTTATTAAAATCCGTTCAATTGTTCCAGTATTTCAAAGCATTATTTTGCTGATTTACTTAGAAACACTGACACAAATGCATGCCATAAAACACCTTTCACCTTTCAGCCATAAATGTTAAGGGTAAAGGTTGATTTCCGGTGACTTTTATAATACAGCATCTAATAAAACCATGTTCGTCACTGCTCTCTACACTAAAACCTCTGCTTGGATTTCCACATATTTTTATCCAAATACAACACAATATCTACCTCACATGCCATATGTATTGTACATTTTTATCATTCTGTATGTTCTGCTTATATTGTTATACATATTGTTGTTTTGTAACATTGTTCTTTTATGTGGCTGCTTCTCTTTTTGGAATAAGTGTGACAAAAAGCCACAAAAAGCAGAACACATGCACAGAATTAATCTGTCGACATTTGTTGAACTATGCCAATGTTTCTCAAATATCTCTTACACACTCCCACCCCTTCGAGAAAGATGGAAATATTTAGCGCCCCACAACCCTCCACTGTGACTAAACATAGTATATTTTGTCTATAACTATACCATTGCATTACATTGCACGCTTATTAATATTAAAGCAAACAACTCAACGGCCTTTGCTCGTCTCCCACTGTGGTTTCAGTGAAGCCAAGTGCTATATACGCTTCGTCATATTCTGGTATGGCAAAAAAGCTACCAGTCGACCGCGGGGGGTGTGTCAGTCGATCTCCAGCCAGGCTTTTAAAAAAAATAGACCTAAAAACGAGTGATCATCAATCTTCACCAAGACGTCACTTAAATGACATTCACGGTACCGGAGGGTCTTGTGAGATGACGCTGGCTGCTGCAAGATCATTATTATGAAAATATGACCGAGAGGAAGGCCAGAAACACTTTTTATTTCAACAGACTCTCGCGCCGTACCTTCCGTCAAAACTCTAAAGGCCGACTGCACATTTCCTATCTTCACAATAAAAGCCCTGCTTCATGCTGCCTGCGCTAACTAAATACAGAGTCTCGGAAAACTGGTGTGCACAAGCGATCCCTCAGAAAGCTGGCGTGCACATCACTTGTGCACGCCAGCTTTCCGAGACTCTTATTTTGTTAGCGCAGGCAGCATGAAGCAGGGCTTTTATTGTGAAGATAGGAAATGTGCAGTCGGCCTTTAGAGTTTTGACGGAAGGGACGGCACGAAAGTCTGTTGAAATAAAAAGTGTTTCTCGCCTTCCTCTCTGTCATTTTTTCATAATAATGAACTGGCAGCAGCCAGCGTCATCTCACAAGACCCTCGGGTGCCGTGAATGTCAATCAAGCAAGCTACGGAATTTGCCGCCAATGTTTTTCTTGTAAAGTGTATGGAAGCTGGATGAATTAGATGCCAAAAACCAACCACTTTCATGTGGTATTGTACAGAAAGGACAACTTTTTTTCTCCTCCATTTGAAAATGTGGGCGTTATCATCATTACTGTCTGATTCCAATCAATGCAAGTCATCAGAATCAGGTAATACACCAACTTATATTCTTGTCTTGGTGAAAGAAAGACATCTATATGTGTTACACATGCTTGTATTATCATTAAACACATTTAACTTGTTTACAAAAATGTCTCTTTCATAAATAAATAAATATAAATGATATATATAAATGAGGTAGATCCCCTCGAGTTGGTCAATTGAAAAGTAGCTCACCTGCAGAAAAAGTGTGGGCACCCCTGCTCCAGGGGTTCCCACCCCCACTATTTGAGAAGGACCAAACTATGCCAGTGTTTCACACAACACATTGACAATTCACATAATGTTTCATTTTCTGTTACAAGTTTGTAGTGTAGAACTGAATTGATTTAAAGGCCTACTGAAACCCACTACTACCAGTCTGATAGTTTATATATCAACGATGAAATATTAACATTGCAACACATGCCAATACGGCCTTTTTAGTTTACTAAATTGCAATTTTAATTGTAAATTGAAAACGTTGCGGAATGATGACGCGTGCGTTTGTAGCGGACATTTTTTTTCCAGCCCGATCCAAGCTTTAGGTAGTCTGCTTTAATCGCATAATTACACAGTATTCTGGACATCTGTGTTGATGAATCTTTTGCACTTTATTCAATTAATAATGGAGAAGTCAAAGAAGAAAGATTTAGGTGGGAAGGGGTGTATTGCAGCTGCCTTTAGCAACACAAACACAGCCGGTGTTTCCGTGTTTACATTCCCGAATGTGAAGCTTTACTATGGAACAGAGGGGTCAAGCGAACATATCAACCGGCAGGTTATGTTGAGAAAACTGTGGTAATAAGTCGGCTCTTACCGTAGTTATGAGCGGAGCTTGCGTCCTCCTGCCGCTGCGGACTATTACCTCCTCCCTCCGGAGACACTGGCGGTCACCCCACCGGTGGTCACACCCCTCCGACTTTCTGGTACCATATAATCTCACTAAAACACTAGTAACACAATACGCAGATAAGGCAGATAAGGGATTTTCCAGAATTATCCTAGTAAATGTGTCCAATAACATCTGAATCGCTCACACTGCCGTCGCCTGGAGCCATCTCTTTATCTGTTTTTTTTTTTTTTTGAGTGCTTCACTCTAACTTTCCTCATCCACAAATCTTGATGGAGAATGTCAGACTATTTCATTCAGAAAGACTGTAGGTTAGCGAGCTCATTTAAAATATCCTAAACTTTTTTTTGACCCTGCCTTTTTTTTTTTTTTAAAAGAAAGAATCTGAATCGAGAATCGTCAGGAATCGGAATCGAAACAAAGAATCGGAATCGGAATTGTTCGAATTCAAACGATACCCAACCCTAGCTCACACTGCCGTTGCCTGGAGCTGTCTCCTTATCTTTTTTTTTTTTTTTTGAGTGCTTCACTCTAACTTTCCTCATCCACAAATTGTTCATCCCCGCTCAAATTAATGGGGAACTAGTCGCTTTCTCGGTCCGAATTGCACTTGCTGCTGGTGGCTATGATTACAGTATAAACAATGTTCAGATGTGAGGAGCCTTTTTTTTTGTAGTCCTTCTCTCTCACTATCCTCATCCACGAATCTTTCATCCTCACTCAAATTAATGGGGAAATTGTCGCTTTCTCGGTCCGAATCGCTCTAGCTGCTGGTGGCTATGATTGTAAACAATGTGAGGATGTGAGGATCTCTACAACCAGTGACGTCACGCGCACATCGTCTGCTACTTCCGGTACAGGCAAGGCTTTTTTATTAGCGACCAAAAGTTGCAAACTTTATCGTCGATGTTCTCTACTAAATCCTTTCAGTAAAAATATGGCAATATCACAAAATGATCGAGTATGACACATAGAATGGACCTGCTATCCCCGTTTAAATAAAAACATCTAATTTCAGTAGGCCTTTAGGTTGCATTTGATATATTCCTTTTAAGTAAAGTTTTAATGAATGAGTGCAATTATATTTACCACTTCAGAGACAATATGAAATAATGAAAGTTTGATCGATGCAACTAAATATTTTATTAAAAAATGATGCTACAGATAAAAATGTAATACAAAAATTCAGCATGTAGTAGTAGCTTCATCCCGCAAACATGTCATGAAAAGCTTGTATTTTGCTAGAAGACTACAATAATATAGAAAACCATGCATGTTAAATAAGTCAGTTGTTATACACCGGACAAAAAAGGGTCACCAGATGGATTTAACTAAGCAAAACAAAAAAGCCTTCCATTGAATAATCACTGCATGGGTGATTATTTAACCCTCTAGCGCAGGGGTGTCAAACTCAAATACAGAGTGGGCCAAAATTAAAAACTGAACAAAGCCGAACAAATTAACCTTTTAGTAGAGACCCAAACAAGTTTTGCATTGAATATTGAACAAGCAAGGCTTATATAACTTTATAGTGACATGCAAAATCCAGTTTCAAATTATAATAATAATAATAATAATAATGAAAACATATCAATGGCATATCAAATACAATTTAAATAAACATTTAATGCCTCTTTTTTATTTGCAGCCTTCTCAGGTAAATATAAAAATAAACTTTTTCCACAGGCTAATAATACATTTGGAAATAAAATAACAACAAAGAATGAATCAAACATTCAGGCCTCGACGTAGCAAAAGAAACTGCATGAATAAAACGTTAATTATTGCTCAGTTTGCTACACTAATTTGCTTTAACATTGAATATGGAACAAGCAACGCTTATATAACTGAATAGTGCAAACTTAACTTTCACAAAACAAACAAAAAACATCAATGGTATATTAAATAAAATTTAACTGAAAAATGTAATGCCTCTTTTCTATTTGCAGCTTTCTGAGGTAAATATCAATATTAACTTTTTCCACAAACTGATAAATTTGAAAATAAAATAATGAGGAACGTGGTTGGGTGTCGGGGTTTGGTAGTAGCGTGGGGTGTATATTGAAACGTGCCGGAAGAGTTACTGCTGCAAAGGGAACTGAGTATTTGTTGTGTTGTGTTTATGTTGTGTTACAGTGCGGATGTTCTCCCGAAAGGGGTTTGTCATTCTTGTTTGGTGTGGGTTCACAGTGTGGCGCATATTTGGAACAGTGTTAAAGTTGTTTATACAGCGACCCTCAGCAGGACCTGTATGGCTATTGATCATGTATGCCTTGCATTCAATTATGTGTGGGTATAGGCCGCGTATATTATGTGACTTGGCCGGCATGCTGTTTGCATGAACGTGACGATACGCAAAAGGCAGTGCCTTTAAGGTACGCCCCCAATGTTGTTGTCCTGGTGGAAATCGGGAGAAATTCGGGGGAATGGTTGCCCCGGGATATTTTCAGGAGGGGCACTGAACTTCGGGAGTCTCCCGAGAAAATCGTTAGGGTTGGCAAGTATGAGTATTAGCGGTGAACGTGGTGTTTCAACGGCACCGCCATTGTATAATACCGGCGGGCCAGCTCTAATGTTAATTTGATATTGGCTTAAGGGCAAAGGAGTTTGACACCCATGCTCTAGCCCCAGGGTGTCCTGTGTTTTAGTGATCTTTGTGCGGCTTTTTTTAAGTGGGCGACTGGATTGGCAGCTTTCTATTGTCGTTTTGGGCACGGTGGTCGCTTCAGTCTGGGAGTTTACTGTTTGCAGCCTTGCCAAGGCAAGGTACTGATGGTCAATTATTGGGTGTTGTCTTGGAAGAAAAAACGTTTCAATGCCAATTTTGATTGAAATATCAGATTAATCAGCCCAATTAAAGATCACACATCTTTCTGGGATTTGCCGTTCGGCTAATTGTTGGAGCACAGCCGGTTGTGTTAGGCTTGTGTGGCATTGTAATGCCGGATTCGGTCCTCCGTGGATGCGTCAGCAAGAACACAGCAAAAAGGTAAGAACTAAGGGATTTATTAAACAAAAGGAGCTTTGAACAAAAACACTGATACAAATAGAAAAGGCAAATAAAAGCGCAAGCATGGAAAGCTAGGTCAATTTAACCGAAACACAAACATTTGGCACAAAGGCACACAAAAGGAAACACAAAACAACTAGCGTGAAAGCTAGGAATAAAATAAAGCTTAGCGTGAGAGCTAGCGAAATCGAGAGTGAGAGACAAGTCATAAACAGATTTATGTGAACAAACTAAGATCCGACAATGAGTGAACAGAAAAGGCTGGCTTATAAAAGGTGGTGATTAGTTAAAGACAGGTGTGCTGGAAAAGAGATTAGCAGCTGAAACTAATGAGTGACCACGGAAACGAACAAAACAGGAACTAAGCATGTCAAACCGCAGAGTGATATAAAAATGGAACAAAAATAACAATATGGTGATGATCCGACCCTCGGATCACAACAGGTTGGGCATTTAGATGCGCGCTTTGGGGAGTTGAAGGTTGGGTTGGCTTGCTGAGGTGTGTTTTGGCAGCGTTTAAGTGTTTTGCTAGGGTCCTGATGTCCGTCGCTTTTGTGAGTATTGTATATTGAACATAAGAAGTGTAGGATTTAATACGTTACGCTGGGCGATATTGCTTAAAATATATATTGTAATATATTACAGCCCCCTGCGATAACCATATATATGTATGTACATAGCATATTTGGTATGTACATGAAGAATGATTTTAAAACAAGTTACTGATGCTCCTAATTTGGCTGTTGACACATAAAAAACATATTGTGTAATTTTCGGTTGTATTACTTTGTCAAAACTATTATTATTATTATGTTTGCTAATTTACTGTTGATAGCTGGTTACATTCGGTTGTTTAATTCTGTTAGACTATACCAGGGGTAGGGAACCTATGGCTCTAGAGCAGGGGTGCCCACACTTTTTCTGCAGGCCAGCTACTTTTCAATTGACCAACTCGAGGGGATCTACCTCATTTATATATATCATTTATATTTATTTATTTATGAAAGAGACATTTTTGTAAACAAGTTAAATGTGTTTAATGATAATACAAGCATGTGTAACACATATAGATGTCTTTCTTTCACAAAGACAAGAATATAAGTTGGTGTATTACCTGATTCTGATGACTTGCATTGATTGGAATCAGACAGTAATGATGATAACGCCCACATTTTCAAATGGAGGAGAAAAAAAGTTGTCCTTTCTGTACAATACCACATGAAAGTGGTTGGTTTTTGGCATCTCATTCATCCAGCTTCCATACACTTTACAAGAAAAACATTGGCGGCAAATTCCGTAGCTTGCTTGATTGACATTCACGGCACCCGAGGGTCTTGTGAGATGACGCTGGCTGCTGCCAGTTCATTATTATGAAAAAATGACAGAAAGGAAGGCGAGAAACACTTTTTATTTCAACAGACTTTCGCGCCGTCCCTTCCGTCAAAACTCTAAAGGCCGACTGCACATTTCCTATCTTCACAATAAAAGCCCTGCTTCATGCTGCCTGCGCTAACAAAATAAGAGTCTCGGAAAGCTGACGTGCACAAGTGATGTGCACACCAGTTTTCCGAGACTCTGTATTCAGAACAGATATCGTATATATCGATATATACGATATATCGCGGGTTTGTCTCTGTGCGATATAGAAAATGACAATATCGTAATATTCGAGTATACGCTCTCACGCAGGACTTTTAGCTGCGGCCGTACACTTCAGGCTCTCCTCGCTCTTCCCTGTCTCTCCTTCTCACAGACAAGCAGGCGCACATTTTTACATACGTCACAAACTGTCTTGTCACACGTCACATACACGCCCTGGCAGGGCAGAGAGCTAGCGGCGTGGCTAACGTTAGCTGCTAACGTAGCCGTACGAGAGAAAGATGGCGCAGATCTGGTAGATAGATAGATAGTACATTATTTATTCCGTCAGGAGAGTTCCTTCAGGAAAATAAAAATTTTCAGCACAATCCCATTCAAGATCAGACAAACATTAAAGGGAGACAGAACAGGATCGCTGACGGGTCTGCCGGCTTCCAGCGCCCCTTACAAAAAAAGATGACATACAGGTAAACGGGGGGTTAGAGAAAAGAATAAAAGATTAAAATAAAATAAATAAAAAATCGGTCTTAGCCTGGGCCCTGGAGTGGGGGTGCAGACTGAGGCCAAGGGGAAAAAAACAACAAAAAAAAAACAAATGAAGGAAGACTTGGAAGACTTAATTCCCAATAACAACAGCAGGGTTTCCATCGTCTGGCGGTGGTTGGGCTTCAAGTGGGAATATGTCCAACAGACAACCGTAGTTTGTCAAGTGTTGGGGGGGAAAAGCGTTGCTATAAAAAGTAGCATTACTGCTAATATGTAGCATCATTTGTAAAGTCACTCGCTAGAGAATGAAGTGAATTTCATAACCTTAGTAACATACCACATAGTGAAGGACGAATACTATTTGATTTCCTATTATGCAACTCATTTTTATTTGACACTCAAAATGTCTGACAATCTTGCAATTTATGTTTTGGAAATGACCTGAATGTTTGTGCCACTGCTTAATAACTTTAATAAATACACTTTTGGTCAATTGACTTAGTTGTGATTTCCCTCTCTGCATGAAAGTTTAAAAGTAGCATATATGAATGCAGTATGAAGAAGAATGTTTGAATGTAGACACATAGAATCATCATACTTGGCGCAGTGGGAGAGTGGCCGTGCGCAACCCGAGTGTCCCTGGTTCAAATCCCACCTAGTACCAACCTCGTCACGTCCGTTGTGTCCTGAGCAAGACACTTCACCCTTGCTCCTGATGGGTGCTGGTTAGCGCCTCGCATGGCAGCTCCCTCCATCAGTGTGTGAATGTGTGTGTGAATGGGTAAATGTGGAAGTAGTGTCAAAGCGCTTTGAGTTCCTTAAAGGTAGAAAAGCGCTATACAAGTACAACCCATTTATTTATTTATACTGCTGTGATTATATGTATCAAGTGTTCATTCAAGGCTAAGGCAAAATATCGTAATATAGACTTAGACAAACTTTAATGATCCACAAGGGAAATTGTTCAACACAGTAGCTTAGTTACAATGATGGAAAGTGTAAGGATGGAAAGGACAATGCAGGTATAAATAGACCAGGTATAGCAATGTAAAATATAACATATCTGCGAATATATACAATATATACTTATCATGTGTACAGTATATTATATATACAGATATAATATGTCTATAACATATATACCAAATGTTATGTACACTATCACAGCATATTTGGCAGCCCCAGCATAAAAAAGAGAGTAAGTCCAGCAGAAAATAGAATATAGACATTAACAACAAAGAGAAGTAGCTGACATGTCAGGAAATAGGCGGATATTATCTGTTGCTGTATGGGGAGAGATGATACAGCTGGATGGAGGGTGGAATGAAGGAGTTCTTGAATGGCACAGTGCGGGAAGGAAGCTGGAGTATGAACTCCGCTGTCCCTCGATTGTCTGCTGGAGTCGGTGGGAAGGATTGTCCATGATGGCCAGCAGTGTGTCCACTGTCCTCTTGTCCCTCACTGATACAAACGCCTCCAACTGCGAGCCAATAGTTTGGCCGCCTTTCCGGATCAGTTTTATCAATCCGGTTTTGAGTCCCTTTTGCTGGTGCTGCTCCCCCAACAAACCACAGCGAAGTGAAGGGCACTGGCCACAAAACTGATAGAAGATCTCCAACATCTTGCTGCACACATTAAAGGACCTAAGCTTCCTCAGGAAAAAGAGTCTGCTCATTCCCTTCTTGTAAACAGCATTGCAGTTGTCCTTCCAGTCCAGTCTGCTGTTCAAATGAACTCCCAGGTACTTGTATTGCCCTACCACTGCCACCTCCCGGCCCTGGATCTTGATGGGCTCCACCAGGGTCATACTCTTCCTGAAGTCGATGACCAGCTCCTTGGTCTTGTCCACGTTAGAGGGCCAGATGGTTGGCCTGAGACCACTCCACAAAGTCAGCAATCAGTGTCCTACACTCCAATTCCTGTCCCTCTCTGCAGAATATTTCTGCAGGTGGCAGAACTTGGAACTGTACTGGAAGTCTGAGGTGTACAGGGTGAACAGGAAAGGAGACAGGACAGTCCCCTGTGGAGCACCTACACCACTGACCACAGTACCTGACAGGGAGCTCCCCAGTCGCACAAACCGGGGCCTGTCAGACAAGTAATCAGTGATCCAGGAGACAGTAGATGAACTGACACCCATCCTGAGCAACTTGTCACTCAGGATGGGTGTCATATATATCGTATATCGCGATATGGCCTAAAAATATCGTGATATTAAAAAAAGGCAATTATTGCCCAGCCCTACGTTAAAGGTTGTCCCTTTAAGGCACGCCCCCAATATTGTTGTCCGGGTGGATATTGGGAGAAATTCGGGAGAATGTTTGCCCGGGGAGATTTTCGGGAGGGGCACTGAAATTCGGGAGTCTCCTGGAAAATCAGGAGCGTTGGCAAAAGTATGCCTTGTTTAAGGCGAGGGGAGCAGTGAGCAGCAGCGGGAATCATTTTAGTGATTCAACCAACAATTTCAACCCTTGATGCTGAGTCCCAAGCAAGGAGGTAATGGGTCCCATTTTTATAGTCTTTGGTACGAATCGGCCGGGGTTTGAACTCGCGACATACCGATCTCATGGCAAACACAAGCGAGGGACAAACGCCATCAACAGTGATGGTGGACATTCATGCTACGGCACATCTGGGTTTATTTAGCAAATTTTGGTTACTGTATTTTTATTAAAAATGCTTGAATGTTGAAAACCGTAAGTTGCATTTTATTCAATTGAGATGTGAATGCATTGGCCATTTATTGTTGTTACTTTATTAGTGATTCCCAAAGCCCAAAAAAAGTCTGCGGGCTATAGAGCTTTTTCATTTCGGGCTCCAGTACTCTGGAATGCCCTCCCGGTAACAGGTCGAGATGCCACCTCAGTAGAAGCATTTAAGTCTCACCTTAAAACTCATTTGTATACTCTAGCCTTTAAATAGACTCCCTTTTTAGACCAGTTGATCTGCCGTTTCTTTTCTTTTTCTTCTATGTCCCACTCTCCCTTGTGGAGGGGGTCCGGTCCGATCCGGTGGCCATGTACTGCTTGCCTGTGTATCGGCTGGGGACATCTCTGCGCTGCTGATCCGCCTCCGCTTGGGATGGTTTCCTGCTGGCTCCGCTGTGAACGGGACTCTCGCTGCTGTGTTGGATCCACTTTGGACTGGACTCTCGCGACTGTGTTGGATCCATTATGGATTGAACTTTCACAGTATCATGTTAGACCCGCTCGACATCCATTGCTTTCCTCCTCTCCAAGGTTCTCATAGTCATCATTGTCACCGACGTCCCACTGGGTGTGAGTTTTCCTTGCCCTTATGTGGGCCTACCGAGGATGTCGTAGTGGTTTGTGCAGCCCTTTGAGACACTAGTGATTCAGGGCTATATAAGTAAACATTGATTGATTGATTGATTGATGATTTATATTTGATTCCCTTGCAAGAAATAAGAGGCATATTGGATACTTCACCTGCAGTGTCCAGCATCCAGTATTTATTTCAGTGTCGCACTGCTTGATTTGTTTCGCTAAACAGTTACTAAATTAATTTCAACTCACCGAAGCGTTTCATATTGTTCTAAAAAATAATATCGTCCCCAAATCATATCGGGAACCACAAATATCTAAGCGAAATAATCGTTGTTAAAACAGATCGTTACACCTCCAATAATAATGCCAGTAACCATTTAAATATATATTCCGGCAGCACGGTGGACACAGGGGTTAATGCATGTGCCTCACAATACGAAGGTCCTGAGTAGTCCTGAGTTCAATCCTGGGGCTCGGGATCTTTCTGTGTGGAGTTTGCATGTTCTCCCCGTGACCGCGTGGGTTCCCTCCGGGTACTCCGGGTTCCTCCCACCTCCAAAGACATGCACCTGGGGATAGGTTCATTGGCAACAATAAATATATAAACTTTTATTCCGGCAGCACGGTGGACACGGGGGTTAATGCATGTGCCTCACAATACGAAGGTCCTGAGTAGTCCTGAGTTCAATCCTGGGGCTCGGGATCTTTCTGTGTGGAGTTTGCATGTTCTCCCCGTGAATGCGTGGGTTCTCTCCGGGTACTCCGGGTTCCTCCCACTTCCAAAGACATGCACCTGGGGATAGGCCCCTCCCACTTCCAAAGACATGCACCTGGGAATAGGTTGATTGGCAACACTAAAATTGGCCCTAGTGTGTGAATGTTGTCTGTCTATCTGTGTTGGCCCTGTGATGAGGAGGCGACTTGTCCAGGGTGTACCCTGCCTTCCGCTCGAATGCAGCTGAGATAGGCTCCAGCACCCTGCGCGACCTCAATAGGGAGCAGTAAAAAATGGATGGATGGATGGATGGAACCTTTATTCCTCATTACTGTTGAGTTGTTTAGCATTGTACTCTAATTGGAAGGTTAAAACCTATCCTAAATAATCAGACAAGAAATAAAATGGACTAAAATCTGTAAGCAAAATTAAATTTCACTTTTCTAAGGTTTGTGCAAATGATGCCACAGCAAACGCGTGCCGCAATCAAAGCTTATACATTCAGTTAAGTGTTGCTTTTTAACAAAATTCTGCAAAGTTCCCGTACATAACAGCGACACAAGAAGCAAAGCACAACAACATTTTAACCAGACTCATATTTATTTGGGCGTTACATCATCACAAAAGAGGATGCAATAACATTCAGAACAAATGGTGTTCAATGAGACCATCTTTTCCTCTCATTCACTAACCTGTTGTACAGATGTGGGCCGTTTGCCAGTGAAGGCAGTTGGAGTTCCCCTGTGTCATCTTTATTTTTTTATTGCTGCTTGCAGGGAGTGTCTCATGCTTTGGGTCAACGCTTCCAACTGCGTTAGTCTGTACACAGGCACAGTTATCATTTGCAGGGCCTGGTATCAGTCAGACGCAGCTGCACTTGGCTTTTATCAGAACTTTCTTACGGCAATTTCTGCCATTCACTTTAAAGGGGAGCATTATCACAATTTCAAAAGGGTTAAAAACAATAAAAATCAGTTCCCAGTGGCTTGTTGTATTTTTTGAAGTTTTTTTTCAACATTTTACCGGTCTCGGAATATCCCTAAATAAAGCTTTAAAGTGCCTTATTTTTGGCTCTCTGCGAAGACACTGGCCATTTCCCTGTGACGTCACACAGTGCTGCCAATGTAAACAAACAATGGGAATACCACAGCAAGATATAGCGACATTAGCTCGGATTCAAACTCGGATTTCAGCGATTCAACAGATTACGCATGTATTGAAACAGATAAAGTATTGAAGAAGAAACTGAAGCTATTGACGCTATTCGGCCATAGCATGGGTGTACCTAATGAAGTGGCCCATAGCATGGCTGCCTTATTAGCATCGCCGGTGAAATGCGCGGACCGAACGATCAGGACTTTTGACACTGGAGCAACTTAAATCCGTCGATTGGTAAGTGTTTTTTCCGCATTAAATGTGGGTGGAAGGAAACGTGATATAGTTGCAAATGCATCTGCAGGTTATCCATACATCTCTGTGCCATGTCTGCTTTAGCATCGCCGGTAAATAGCATGTTAGCATCGATTAGCGTAGCATGTTAGCATCAATTAGCGTAGCATGTTAGCATCGATTAGCTGGCAGTACATCAATAAAACTCACCTTTGTGATTTCGTTGACTTCGTTGCAAATGCATCCGCAGGTTATCCATACATCTCTGTGCCATGTCTGCCTTAGCACCGCCGGTAAATAGCATGTTAGCATCGATTAGCGTAGCATGTTAGCATCGATTAGCGTAGCATGTTAGCATCAATTAGCGTAGCATGTTAGCATCGATTAGCTGGCAGTCAACATCAATAAAACGCACCTTTGTGATTTCGTTGACTATCGTTGCAAATGCATCTGCAGGTTATCCATACATCTCTGTGCCATGTCTGTCTTAGCATCGCCGGTCAAATGTGCAGACACTTTGGTACATTCAATGGGGGTCTGGTGGCAGATTTCTTGCCAGTGGTGCAACTTGAATCCCTCCCTGTTAGTGTTGTTACACCCTCCGACAACACACCGTCGAGGCATGATGTCTCCAAGTTTCCAAAAAATAGTAAAAAAAACGGAAAATAACAGAGCTGAGACCCGGTGTTTGTAATGTGTTGAAAATGAAAATGGCGGCTGTGTTACCTCGGCGACGTCACATTCTGACGTCATCGCTAAAAGACCGATAAACAGAAAGGCGTTTAATTCGCCAAAATTCACCCATTTAGAGTTCGGAAATCGGTTAAAAAAATATATGGTCTTTTTTCTGCACCATCAAGGTATATATTGACGCTTACATAGGTCTGCTGATAATGTTCCCCTTTAAAGGATCTAACAGCTGCCATGGAAAATCCCAAGCAGCAGCTGTGGGGCGATGATTTATTATTGCATATGTTACTTCTACAGGCTAAAAAATGCTTAAACATAGTATGACCACCCTCACCAAAATCGTTTTGTGCCCACACTTTTCTGCCTCTATGACACCCTCACTACGAATAAACTAGTGTCAGACCATGTAATACAAACCCCGTTTCCATATAAGTTGGTAAATTGTATTAGTAAATATAAACAGAACACAATGATTTGCAAATCATTTTCAAGCCATATTCAGTTCAATATGCTACAAAGACAACATATTTGATGTTCAAACTGATAAATATTTTTTTGTGTGCAAATAATCATTAACTTTAGAATTTGATGCCAGCAACACGTGACAAAGAAGTTGGAAAAGGTGGCAATAAGTACTGATAAAGTTGAGGAATGCTCATCAAACACTTATTTGGAACATCCCACAGGTGTGCAGGCTAATTGGGAACAGGTGGGTGCCATGATTGGCTATAAAAGCAGTGTGACAGTCTCATGTGAAGTGAAGTGAATTATATTTATATAGCGCTTTTCTCTAGTGACTCAAAGCGCTTTACATAGTGAAACCCAATATCTAAGTTACATTTAAACCAGTGTGGGTGGCACTGGGAGCAGGGGGGTAAAGTGTCTTGCCCAAGGACACAACGGCAGTGACTAGGATGGCGGAAGCGGGAATCGAACCTGCAACCCCGAGCTAAACCGCCCCTCATGCCGTCGTCATGTGGATTGCGTGGACCATACAGGAACGACATCGCTTTGAACAGGTTAGACTTTTTATTTTTCAATAAAGGCTGCTCGCGGTGTCGGGCGGTCGCTCTTTCAGCTCCTCCTCCGCTGCTCTCGCCGGTCTCCTTTTGAGTCGGCCGTGTCTTTCTTGTGCTGCTCTGTAGCTCTCGTGGCTCGCTGGCTCTCTGATTATCTCCTCAGTGCTGCCCACACTCCAACTCCTCTCTCCTTGATCGCTCCTCCTCCCCTTTCATACAGCAGGAGAAGCTGCATCAATTGTCTCCTGGTGTGTGTGTCACCGGACTTAGATTGCAGCGGCGTCTCTCTCAGCGCGCCCCGCCTCTTCGTTCCGCTGCATTCTCCGCCTCCTGGCCGCCATCTTGAGCAGGGCCAAAGCATGTCCTGCCCCGCCGTCGGCTCCGCCTCTCCAGAAACAGCTTCCCAAAAAATGCTCAGTCTTTCACAAGAAAGGATGGGGCGAGGTACACCCCTTTGTCCACAACTGTGTGAGCAAATAGTCAAACAGTTTAAGAACAACGTTTCTCAAAGTGCAATTGCAAGAAATTTAGGGATTTCAACATCTACGCTCCATAATATCATCAAAAGGTTCCGAGAATCTGGAGAAATCACTCCACGTAAGCAGCATGGCCGGAAACCAACATTGAATGACCCCATGACCTTCCATCCCTCAGACGGCACTGTATAAAAAACCGACATCAATCTCTAAAGGATATCACCACAAGGGCTCAGGAACACTTCAGAAAACCACTGTCACTAAATACAGTTCGTTGCTACATCTGTAACACGGGGCGAGGGTCAACAATTTGTAAGCAAATTGTCGAACAGTTTTAGAACAGCTTTTTGCAAGGAATTTAGGGATTTTAACATCTATGGTCCATAAAATAATCAAAAGGTTCAGAGAATCTGGAGATATCACTGCACGTAATCGATGATATTACGGACCTTTGATCGCTCAGGCGGTACCGCATCAAAAACCGACATAAGTTTGTAAAGGATATCACCACATGGGCTCAGGAACACTTCATAAAACCACTGTCAGTAACTACAGTTGGTTGCTACATCTGTAAGTGCAAGTTACAGCTCTGCTATGCAAAGCAAAACCCATTTATCAACAACACCCAGGAACGCCGCCGGCTTCCCTGGGCCCGAGATCATCTAAGATGGACTGATGCAAAGTGGAAAAGTGTTCTGTGGTCTGACGAGTCCACATTTCAAATTATATTTGGAAAATGTGGACCTGGTGTCCTCCGGAACAAAGAGGAAAATAACCATCCGGATTGTTACAGGCGCAAAGTTCAAAAGCCAGCATCTGTGATGGTATGGGGGTGTATTAGTGCCCAAGGCATGGGTAACTTACACATCTGTGAAGGCACCATTAATGCTGAATGGTCCATACAGGTTTTGGAACAACATATGTTGTCATCATGGACGCCCCTGCTTATTTCAGCAAGATAATGCCAAGCCACGTGTTACAACAGCGTGGTTTCGTAGTAAAAGAGTGTGGGTACTTTCCTGGCCCACCTGCAGTCCAGACCTGTCTCCCATGGAAAATGTGTGGCGCATTTATGAAGCGTAAAATACGACAGAGGAGACCCCGGACTGTTGAACGACTGAAGCTCTACATAAAACAAGAATGGGAAATAATTCAATTTTCAAAGCTTCAACAATTAGTTTACTCAGTTCCCAAACGTTTATTGAGTGTTGTTAAAAGAAAAGGTGATCTAACACAGTGGTGAACATGCCCTTTCCCAACTACTTTGGCACGTGTTGCAGCCATGAAATTCTAAGTCAATTATCTCAGCTACAATCGGGCAGAAGGCAGGGTACACCCTGGACAAGTCGCCACCTCATCGCAGGGCCAACACAGATAGACAGACAACATTCACACACTAGGGACCATTTAGTGTTGCCAATCAACCTATCCCCAGGTGCATGTCTTTGGAAGTGGGAGGAAGCCGGAGTACCCGGAGGGAACCCACGCAGTCACAGGGAGAACATGCAAACTCAACACAGAAAGATCCCGAGCCTGGATTTGAACCCAGGACTGCAGGAACTTCGTATTGTGAGGCAGACGCACTAACCCCTCTGCCACCGTGAAGCCAAGTCAATTATTATTTGCAAAAAAAAAAATACATCAAATATATTGTCTTTGTAGTGCATTCAATTGAATATGGGTTAAAAATGATTTGTAAATCATTGTATTCTGTTTATATTTACATCTAACACCATTTCCCGACTCATATGGAAACAGGGTTTGTATTTTTAGGCTCGTGCTGTGATAATTAAATAAATGAACCAATGAACTAAAGTGTCATGGTGGTCTGCTTTTAACTGCCCCACCCTTCTCCTCAATACCCTAACGAAATCATTCATCCATTCCTTGTCAATTGACCTCGTGAATTCCTGAGACCCTGAGCAATGACAAACCACTTTAGGTGTGATACCTGAGGTCATGTTGTCACTTTCCAAAAATGTCGCCTCTAAATTGGCCTTCAAAACCAACTGACGCGTCCAAAAAGTAGTCGTGGACTTGAGGTAACCTGACCGCAATGTGCAGAGCATCTGTCACAGCTCATTAGTGTTTGGACCAAGTGAAGTAGACTGATGCAAGTAACTCTTTGCCTCACTTGGACTCTCACTAAACAGGAAGCTCACAGCTGAGTGAGTGCACTCGTAAGCACTCTGGCTGCTCAAACACCTTTTCCAATGTTAGATTCCATAGCCAAATGTATTTATAGTGGCCAAGCCTTTTTAAGGGTCATGTTTTGTTTTTGGAAGATCATGCAACTGGGCTGCTCTCTGTTTTTGATTGATTGATACTTTTATTAGTAGATTGCACAGTACAGTACATATTCCGTACAATTGACCACTAAATGGCAACACCCCAATAAGTTTTTCAACTTGTTTAAGTCGGGGTCCACGTTAATCCGAGTGATTCCGAGTATTCAGTCCGGCGGCAATCGGTTGCCTTTCAGCATCTGATGAATACTAATTCCATTTCCTGCTCATTTTTCCACAGGAGACTTGAGTCCACTGAAACCTTTCTTTCTACCAAATAACTGTTATTTCCAATCGTCTGCCTTGTCTGGTTTTAGATCAAACTCACTTGTTTTAATCTAATATTTGCAATATTTTTTTCTATGTAACTATTTCATTTACAAATGCACAGTTTTATTATTTAAAATAGTTCATTTTATTATTTGATAGCATGGCCAGACTAGTATACACAACAGTGACGAATAATATATTCTCAGAACTCTGCGGCCAGATGAAGACCAGCATCTGACTATTTTGCTGGATTTCAGGCGATGGTCTAGAGCAGGCCTGGGCAATTATTTTAATCGAGGGGGCCATATTTAGATGAAAAAAGGTGTGTCTGGGGGGCCGGTAAATCTATTTTTAGGAACCCTAATACAAAACCTCACAATAATGATTGAAAGCTAAAAACATTATGACAGACCGCTTTAACAAATGGAATGGAATTCAAATTTTTTTTACTAAATGAGACACCCTGAATGTACTTGAAAATACAGAATGTGGGATTTACAATATTAACTATGAATGATAAAACACTGAATATTGACAACATGTTTTAATATCAACCAAAAACGCAACCAAAATGCAACAGACATAGTGAAAATAACCCCACCTACAATCTGAGATATCTCATAGTGACCATAGTAAGTAATTAGATGACTATAGTAAGTAATTAGATGACTATAGTAAGTAATTAGATGACTATAGTAAGTAATTAGATGACCATAGTAACTCATTAGATGACCATAGTAAGTAATTAGATGACCATAGTAAGTAATTAGATGACCATAGTAAGTAATTAGATGACTATAGTAAGTAATTAGATGACTATAGTAAGTAATTAGATGACATAGTAAGTAATTAGATGACATAGTAAGTAATTAGATGAGCATAGTAAGTAATTAGATGACCATAGTAAGTAATTAGATGACCATAGTAAGTAATTAGATGACCATAGTAAGTAATTAGATGACCATAGTAACTCATTAGATGACCATAGTAAGTAATTAGATGACCATAGTAAGTAATTAGATGACCATAGTAAGTCATTAGATGACCATAGTAAGTAATTAGATGACCATAGTAACTCATTAGATGACCATAGTAAGTAATTAGATGACTATAGTAAGTAATTAGAAAAGAAGACGGCAGATCAACTGGTCTAAAAGGAGGGTCTATTTAAAGGCTAGTTTGTACAAATGAGTTTTAAGATGGGACTTTGCCTCTACTGAGGTAGCATCTCTAACTGTTGCCGGGAGGTCATTCCAGAGTACTGGAGCCTGAATAGAAGCCGCAGACTTTTGTTGGGCTCTGGGAATCAACCGGACTTCTTTGAACGCAGATTTATTGCCGGGACATATGGTACAATACAATCAGCAAGATTGGATGGAGCTCGACCTTTTAGTATTTTATATCAGGGTACAGGGAACATAAAATAAAACAAGTAGTTTTTACAAAAACCTTTCAATGAGTTTGACAATATTTTTGTCAGACATTAATTAATAATACATGGATCAGATTACATGTACCTGACCTTTACCTATGTCTCTTCATTCAGAGTTCAGAAAGTAACGATAGTTGCTATCAGGGGAAAGTTAAAAAGAAGTACTTATCTTATTTGAAAGCATTAAAGGGGAACATTGTCACAATTCCAAAAGGGTTAAAAACAATAAAAATCAGTTCCCAGTAGCTTGTTGTATTTTTTTAAGTTTTTTTCTAAATTTTACCGGTCTCGGAATATCCCTAAATAAAGCTTTAAAGTGCCTTATTTTCGCTCTCTGTGAAGACACTGGCCATTTCCCTGTGACGTCACACAGTGCTGCCAATGTAAACAAACAATGGGAATACCACAGCAAGATATAGCGACATTAGCTCGGATTCAAACTCGGATTTCAGCGGCTTAAGCGATTCAACAGATTACGCATGTATTGAAACAGATGGTTGGAGTATGAAAATATTGAAGAAGAAACTGAAGCTATTGAGCGAATAGCTATTGACGCTATTCATAGCCATAGCATGGCCGAAATAGCTGTGTTAGTATCGCCGGTAAAATGTGCGGACCAAACGATCAGGACTTTCGCATCTTTTGACACTGGAGCAACTTAAATTCGTCGATTGGTAAGTGTTTGTTTCGCATTAAATGCGGGTGGAAGGAAATGTAATATAGTTGCAAATGCATCTACAGGTTATCCATACATCTCTGTGCCATGTCTGCTTTAGCACCGCCGGTAAATAGCATGTTAGCATCGATTAGCGTAGCATGTTAGCATCGATTAGCTGGCAGTCAACATCAACAAAACTCACCTTTGTGATTTCGTTGACTATCGTTGCAAATGCATCTGCAGGTTATCCATACATCTCTGTGCCATGTCTGTCATCGCCGGTCAAATGTGGAGACACTCTGTCACATTCAATGGGGGTCTGGCGGCAGACACTTTGGCATCTTGGGGCCAGTGGTGCAACTTGAATCCCTCCCTGTTAGTGTTGTTACACCCTCCGACAACACACCCACCAGGCATGATGTCTCCAAGGTTCCAAAAAATAGTCAAAAAAAAGGAAAATAACAGAGCTGAGACCCGGTGTTTGTAATGTGTTGAAAATGAAAATGGTGGGTGTGTTACCTCGGCGACGTCACATTCTGACGTCATCGCCTCCAGCGCGATAAAAAGAAAGGCGTTTAATTCGCCAAAATTCACCCATTTGGAGTTCGGAAATCGGTTAAAAAAATATATGGTCTTTTTTTCTGCACCATCAAGGTATATATTGACGCTTACATAGGTCTGCTGATAATGTTCCCCTTTAAGTTCTTGATTATACATTGTAGAAAATAACAATAATTGCTATCAGGGGAAAGTTAAAAAGAAGTACATATTGTAGCACCTCCAAATCCAAGTCCATGGTTCTCTCCCGGAAAAGGGTGGAATGCCATCTCCGGGTTGAGGAGGAGACCCTGCCCCAAGTGGAGGAGTTCAAGTACCTAGGAGTCTTGTTCACGAGTGAGGGAAGAGTGGATCGTGAGATCGACAGGCGGATCGGTGCGGCGTCTTCAGTAATGCGGACGTTGTATCGATCCGTTGTGGTGAAGAAGGAGCTGAGCCGGAAGGCAAAGCTCTCAATTTACCGGTTCATCTACGTTCCCATCCTCACCTATGGTCATGAGCTTTGGGTCATGACCGAAAGGATAAGATCACGGGTACAAGCGGCCCAAATGAGTTTCCTCCGCCGTGTGGCGGGGCTCTCCCTTAGAGATAGGGTGAGAAGCTCTTGTCGTCCGGGAGGAACTCAAAGTAAAGCCGCTGCTCCTCCACATGGAGAGGAGCCAGATGAGGTGGTTCGGGCATCTGGTCAGGATGCCACCCGAACGCCTCCCCAGGGAGGTGTTTAGGGCACGTCCAACCGGTAGGAGGCCACGGGGAAGACCCAGGACACGTTGGGAAGACTATGTCTCCCGGCTGGCCTGGGAACGCCTCGGGATCCCCCGGGAAGAGCTAGACGAAGTGGCTGGGGAGAGGGAAGTCTGGGCTTCCCTGCTTAGGCTGCTGCCCCCGCGACCCGACCTCGGATAAGCGGAAGAAGATGGATGGATGGAAAGTTAAAAAGAAGTACATATTGTATTTGAAAGCAATAAGTTCTTGATTATACAGTGTATCTTGAGTTTATATGGTATTTTTTTTCCACCTTACTGTGAGTAACTAAGGGAGAGATCTTTCCTCAGAGGTGTTGAAAGCCTCCTCGATAGCTCTTCACTTCTTTTCACGTTTCCTCATTAGCAGCTTTTCTGTCCGCTGTAAAAATAGTCACGGTGGTTTCAAAAGGAGCTCTTATACTCTTTAACAAAATACTTTTTCCTGGCACTGAAAAAGGATTTTTTACCGATCAGACCCCTTACGAAAGCACCTTCTGTCTTAGCAGAGCATCATGAAAAGGAATTAATTTCACCACATTCCAATGCACTGCAATCCAACTGCTTTTTGGATTTAGCTAATGGGAACCAGATATGTGTCACTACAGTTTATATGTCACAATACACATTTAACCTATTTGTTTTTGTAGCATGTTATATATATTTTAGGGTTTTATGTTTGCAGTCATTTGCTGGCCACAGTAAGGAAGCCCTGCACAATCCACTACAAGAACTGTCCCACCCAAAATAACCTTGCTCAGTTGTCTTTCATCTCGTGAGCTCAGCTTCGTTGTTAATCTGGCTCGGTTACCGAACCGCTGTGACTTGATATTGCATCATCCGCATCCAATTAACTGTGACGTTCTCTCTCTTTTCAGAACTCAATGAATCTTCCTCCGGACAAAGCTCGCCTGTTGCGGCAGTACGACAACGAGAAGAAGTGGGAGCTCATCTGCGATCAGGTGGGTCCCTCTGATCGGATCTTATGTAAACGCCATACAGTGATGTCGTATTATTGCAAGCCTGCCAAGTTGCAAATCAAATGAGTTGCGATACAAATTGTATCCAAAAATTCTGCCTTACATGGAGGCTCCCCTTGACAACCCAATTGTTGGTTTTTGTTCTGGTAGTTTGCAGTGGTACAGAACTGTTACCTATCGAGCTAGATGAGCAAGGCAAATGAGAACAGTTTAGCCCACCTACAAAGTCCACCTTTTCAGTTCCGCATCATGGCTGCCAAACGCTAGACAAAGAAAGGACTAAGAAGCTTCCTGGAGCTACGGAAGAAAGACTGACCTTCTCTTTGGAATGATAACTATGTAGTCTGCAGACTAGAGATGGGAATTCGACTGCATTTCCTTGACCGCCTGGGGGTAAAATCACGGATTAATTGATCAATTTATTGTTTGGAGCGAATGTGAGAAATTGTCAGGGAATGTTCTGAGCTCCTCCTGATGCTCCTCCTGATGCCTGGAGAAGTTGCCAGAGTGTAAATATCGCTTGGCTTTCCATAACTGTTGTCATCATGCTCGTCTATGACAGTGGTTCTCAAATGGGGGTACTCGTACCCCTGGGAGTATATAAGGCAGTGGTCCCCAACCTTTTTGTATCCGCTGACCGGTCGACGCTTAATAATTTTTCCCGCGGCCTGGGGGGGTGTGTCCTTTTTTTCTATTTTTTTTTTTTTCTTCTTTGTCATGAAAAAGGGACTTTTTTGTCATGAAAAAGGGAGTTTTTTTGTGGTTGGTGCACTATTTGTAAGTGTATATTGTGTTTTTTATGTTGATTTAATAAAAAAAAAAATATATATATACATTTTATTTTTTTTAATTTTTTTTTTTATAAAAAAATCTTCTGCGGCCCGGTGGTTGGGGACCACTGCTATAAGGTATCCCAAGGGGTACGTGAGATTTTTAAAAATTTTTCTAAAAATAGCAACAATTCAAAAATCCTTTGTAAATATATTTATTGAATAATACTTCAACAAAATATGAATGTAAGTTCATAAACTGTTGAAAAAAAATACAACAATGCAATATTCAGTGTTGACAGCTAGATTTTTTTGTGGACATGTTCCATAAATCCATCCATCCATCCATCATCTTCTGCTTATCCGAGGTCAGGTCGCGGGGGCAGCAGCCTAAGCAGGGAAACCCAGACTTCCCTCTCCCCAGCCACTTCGTCTAGCTCTTCCCGGGGGATCCCGAGGCGTTCCCAGGCCAGCCGGGAGACATAATCTTCCTAATGTGTCCTGGGTCTTCCCCGTGGCCTCCTACCGGTTGGACGTGCCCTGAACACCTCCCTAAGGAGGCGCTCGAGTGGCATCCTGACCAGATGCCCGAACCACCTCATCTGGCTCCTCTCGATGTGAAGGAGCAGCGGCTTTACTTTGAGTTCCTCCCGGATGGCAGAGCTTCTCACCCTATCTCTAAGGGAGAGACCCAAACTCATTTGGGCCGCTTGTACCCGTGATCTTATCCTTTCGGTCATGACCCAAAGCTCATGACCATAGGTGAGGATGGGAACGTAGATCGACCGGTAAATTGAGAGCTTTGCCTTCCGGCTCAGCTTTTTCTTCACCACAACGGATCGATACAACGTCCGCATTACTGAAGACGCCGCACCGATCCGCCTGTCGATCTCACCATCCACTCTTCCCTCACTCGTGAACAAGACTCCTAGGTACTTGAACTCCTCCACTTGGGGCAGGGTCTCCTCCCCAACCCGGAGATGGCATTCCACCCTTTTCCGGGCGAGAACCATGGACTCGGACTTGGAGGTGCTGATTCTCATTCCGGTCGCTTCACACTCGGCTGCGAACCGATCCAGTGAGAGCTGAAGATCCCGGCCAGATGAAGCCATCAGGACCACATCATCTACAAAAGCAAAAATCCATCCATCCATTCTCTACCGCTTATTCCCTTTTGGGGTCGCGGGGGGCGCTGGCGCCTATCTCAGCTACAATCGGGCAGAAGGCGGGGTACATCCTGGACAAGTCGCCACCTCATCGCAGGGCCAACACAGATAGAAATAATGATGTTAAAGATTTCTTTTTTTGTGAAGAAATGTTTAGAAGGAAGTTGATGAATCCAGATGGATCTCTATTACAATCCCCAAAGAGGGCACTTTAAGTTGATGATTACTTCTATGTGGAGAAATGTTTATTTATAATTGAATCACTTTTCACTTTTTCAACAAGTTTTTAGTTATTTTTATATCTTTTGTCCAAATATTTCAAGAAAGACCACTACAAATGAGCCAAATTTTGTGAAGTGAAGTGAATTATATTTATATAGCGCTTTTCTCTAGTGACTCAAAGCGCTTTACATAGTCCATCCATCTATTTTCTACCGCTTATTCCCTTTCGCGGTTGCGGGAGGCGCTGGCGCCTATCTCAGCTACAATCGGGCGGAAGGCGGGGTACACCCTGGACAAGTCGCCACCTCATCGCAGGGACAACACAGATAGACAGACAACATTCACACACTAGGGCCAATTGAGTGTTGCCAATCAACCTATCCCCAGGTGCATGTCTTTGGAGGTGGGAGGAAGCCGGAGTACCCGGAGGGAACCCACGCATTCACGGGGAGAACATGCAAACTCCACACAGAAAAATCCCGAGCCTGGGTTTGAACCCAGGACTGCAGGAACTTCGTATTGTGAGGCAGACGCACTAACCCCTCTGCCACCGTGAAGCCCGCTTTACATAGTGAAACCCAATATCTGAGTTACATTCAAACCAGTGTGGGTGGCACTGGGAGCAGGTGGGTAAAGTGCCTTGCCCAAGGACACAACGGCAGTGACTAGGATGGCGGAAGCGGGAATCGAACCTGCAACCCTCAAGTTGCTGGCCCGGCCACTCTCCCAACCGAGCTATACTGCCCCATTTTGCACTTTTATACAATTTAATAAACCGGAAACTGATGACATAGTGCTGTATTTTACTTATTTTTCAACCAAAAATGCTTTGCTGTGATTAGGGGGTACTTGAATTAAAAAAATTGTTCACAGGGGGTACATCACTGAGAAAAGGTTGAGAACCACTGGTCTATGAGACTGAGACAGAATCAACAGAGCTTCTGTTGGTTGTAGCCAAGTACTGCACTCTTTTTTTAGACACTTGACCATTACACCTGTAGGAAGTTAAAATATAATGTTAGTCATGCCTATCCAGAAGACGTCCTTTTCCGGGAAGACTTGATTTTGGTATAGTTGTCAATTCATCCAGATAAAACAATTGTGCACTGAGGCACAGTCATGCTTCTACAATAAATTGCCCCTCTGTTTATATGTTTAAAGTAGGGCTGGGCGATATGGCCTTTTATTGATACCTCGATATTTTTAGGCCATTTCACGATACACAATAAATATCTTGATATTTTGCTTGAGCCTTGAATGAACACTTGATGCATATAATCACAGAATAATCTCTTTCCGCAATACTTCTCCTCTCAGTCTATTCTTAAAACCCACATTGCTGGTGATTGATAGCAGATTTTGTGGAAGTCGATTCCAGTAAGTGATTGCCCTATACATAAGTCTTTTTCAAAATATCAGTTTTGGGTTTAAGGCGGGTGAGAGCACCTCTTTGGGTTAGCCTGGTAGCATAGTTGTGATTTTCACTAGCAAGCAGCAGCTGAGAATACGGATATAAAGGTCTATGGTATGTATAGATTTTTTTTAAAGATAGAATCAAACTACACACTAGTCTTTCACCATCTCTCATCCATGACAATTCATTATGCATGAGCTCAACGCCCGTTCTAAATGAGCAATGGAGAGCTAGTTTGGCAGCTCTGTTTTGGGATACTGTTTTACTGGTTTTTTTGCATACTGTTCAATGATATGTTCTCAACCCTTTACTCTCTGCCTGAAGCCTCCGTCTGTGACTAAGTGTTTTTTTGCCTTGTGAACAAAGGACAAAATCAGATAAGGAAAGATCAGGACCCCCACCAACCCTGTAGTTCTGTGTGATACGAACAAAAATATATACCGACATAGGTCATTTTTGTATCTTAAAAACATGTACTTTTTCTTAAAATAACATAGACACAAAATAAAAGACATTTTTGTTTTGTCGTTTCTCTTTTTATTGTAATAGTAGCCCTTCTTTTCGACATTCTAGGGTCTACGAGTTGTCATCTGTAGTTTCTCGTTATCTGCCTGCATGTCATCATGTCTTTGGACAACAAGTTTTATCAGACTCGTTCGTACTGTGTTTCTTTTCATCACTTTGTGGTTTTAAGGTAATGTTATTACTTCGTCGCATTTTAACCGACACAGTGTGTTGGTAACGAACCCCAAGATGCAAATATCGTGGCTGGCATTGAGTAAGATAATTTGATTTAATGTTTAAAATAAAAGGTAAAAAACACAAACTTGGTATAGCCAAAACTGAAAACAGGAACTAGCAAACAGAAAAACTGGAAACAGCTAATGGCTAACAAGAAAACACGAATCAAAAGAGCTAGGAGAAAGCAAACTACAAATAGCTATCAGGAACAGCTTATCGCTACGAACGACAGCAACAAGGACAAGTAGTAGCACGTCAGGTAGTAGCTGTAACGATATCGACAATGACAGGTAGTGGTGACATCGACACGACAGGAGGACAAAGCAGGTTTTAATAGTAACTGGCTGATTGACACCAGGTGCGGCCAGGTGCCAATCTCTCAGGGAGACAAACAGGAAACAGAACCAAAACAAGAGCGCTGACAGGAAATACAACCATCACAGAGGAAAAACTAAAACACAACCAAACTGTCAGGGACAAGCCTGACATTAACACTGTTTCTGTAATGTTCTTGATTTGGTGTCTTCAATTGATAGAACAAAATAGGTGTGTTAAAGTCTCTACCACACTGTTTCAGTAATGTTCCTTATGCCGTGTCTTCAAGTGATAGAAAAACATAGACTTGGTAAAGTGTCTACCAATTACTTGTTAGTGACATGTTTAGCTGTTTACCATTGTTTGGTCAGACTTTGAATCCTATAGAAGTTATCTGGGTTTTGTTGGTTTAGCGCCCATTTAGCTTTCCATCCGTCTCTGTTGCATTGTTGACATTCATACCTGTGCCGAATCTCACATGCATTACTGTGCTATTGCCGCAAAGTTTTTTTAAAGTGACGTAAATCAGCAGGTTGCTGAAGTAACATTAGCACCAGCTTCAACGTTAACATTACGATATAAACGTTAGAGAATTATACTCTACTACGAAAACCACACAGTACTAACTGGGAATAAATAACCAGTGACCTTGAAGGGAACATGTCGCAAAATGTTTGGGTGCAACTGACCGGCACTCAGAGGTCCTTTTTTCTTTGCTACTGTTACAGTCAGAAATAAAGTAAAATATGAGTTCCAGACATTTAAAAAACAAAAACAGCTATATTCCAGTTACTCACCTACTTTAATTAGCCATCTTAGAAATTGGTGCGTCCAATCATTTACTGGTCTTTATGTAACCAAAAGTTAATTTGTCAGTGAAAACCCTTGAAAAGTGCCTTAGTTGACTGCTGTGGGGCCATACATACATACATACATACATACATACATACATACATACATACATACATACATACATACATACATACATACATACATACATACATACATACATACATACAGTACGGGTAAAATTTTCCCGTGTCATAGCTACCGGTAGTCTCTTTTTTTTTTTTTTACCATTGCAACACTACTACAGACTGGCAGAAGAATGGTGATAACAAGTAAGGCCATCGCAATATCAGACCCAGCAAACACAGGCACAGTCCTTCAATATTAAAGGTTCTATGATGAAATAATGATTGCACAAAGTTGAGTGACCTCATGACAAAACATTTGTAAAATATTCGACACATCTATTCAACAAAGGGCAACCAACTGCTACATGTTTAGAAATCAGTTCTTCAAATTGCCTCCTACTTTGTAACATTGAGTATAGTACAATAAAACATGTCTGAAACAAATGGGCTCCATGTGCAATAGTCTGCTATTAATATATGACTCAATTTGCAGTTTATTGACTAACTCCTGCACCGTTTAGTAAACAACAATAGCCAACCTGTTTTCTCTTCACCAGCGACGGTATTCTTATTTACAATGTCGACTGCCTTTTTCATTTTATGAGTTGTTCACACTTGATAAATGTGACAGCAGCTCAGAGCCTTTGATCTCGTCTGATTGCAGTCATGTGTGTAAAATGTGTGCTTCGGTCCAAACTCAATCATTAGCATGGATAACCGAGTTTACTTATAACCCTAAAAAAATGCAACAGATTTACCAGTATTTGTTTGTGGCAACCATTTCCAATTGGCAGCTGACAAATCCCATTGTGGGGTGCACTTTAGGCCAATCTGATGTACAGAATTGTATGATATTGTGCAGAAATTTCAGAAAGCGCATAGTAGGATAAGAAATATAAGGGTGTTATTAGAAATTGCCTTTGCATGGATGTTCTTTAAACCGGGGGTCCACAACTTTTTTTTCAGGTTTAATGTCGGTATTATTTTCACTAACCAGCCTTCACCTGTGGGAGATAAAAATAGCAAAAAATGTGCAGCAAAAATACAACTCAACATAAGGCTGAATTAGTAGGAGCCGTGGGTTTGAGATGGTCCCCGACACATCTATTCAACAAAGGGCAACCAACTGCTACATGTTTAGAAATCAGTTCTTCAAATTGCCTCCTACTTTGTAACATTGAGTATAGTACAATAAAACATGTCTGAAACAAATGGGCTCCATGTGCAATAGTCTGCTATTAGTATATGACTCAATTTGCAGTTTATTGACTAACTCTTGCACCGTTTAGTAAACAACAATAGCCAACCTGTTGTCTCTTCACCAGCGACGGTATTCTTTTTTACAATGTCGACTGCCTTTTTCATTTTATGAGTTGTTCACACTTGATAAATGTGACAGCAGCTCAGAGCCTTTGATCTCGTCTGATTGCAGTCATGTGTGTAAAATGTGTGCTTCGGTCCAAATTCTATCATTAGCATGGATAACCGAGTTTACTTATAACCCTAAAAAAATGCAACAGATTTACCAGTATTTGTTTGTGGCAACCATTTCCAATTGGCAGCTGACAAATCCCATTGTGGGGTGCACTTTAGGCCAATCTGATGTACAGAATTGTATGATATTGTGCAGAAATTTCAGGAAGCGCATCGTAGGATAAGAAATGTAAGGGTGTTATTAGAAATTGCCTTTGCATGGATGTTCTTTAAACCGGGGGTCCGCAACTTTATTTTCAGGTTTAATGTAGGTATTATTTTCACTAACCAGCCTTCACCTGTGGGAGATAAAAATAGCAAAAAATGTGCAGCAAAAATACAACTCAACATAAGGCTGAATTAGTAGGAGCCGTGGGTAGTATTTACCGGCAACTGGCCGAGAACTGCTGATGGAAATGAGCCTTTGGCCACAATCTTGCACCTTTACATTTTATGTTTATTAAAGTGCATTTTCCTTTCTAACAAAGATATAAAGTATATATGATGACTTTCCATTTAGGAGTTTTCTATCACTTGAAGACGCAACATAAAGATCATTTTCATTTGTTTACATCAGGGGTGGGCATTACGTCGATCTCGGAGGGTGTGTCAGTCGATCTCGGAGGGTGTGTCAGTCGATCTCAAGCCAGGCATTAAAAAATGTACATAAAAATGAGCAATCATCAATCATACCAAGACTTGACTTTCGTCAGTTGTTTGACATTCTCGGCACCCGAGGATCTTGTGAGATGACGCTGGCTGCTGCGAGCTCATATTTAAGAAAAAATCACTAACAGGGCGGACGCAGAGAAACACATTTTATTTCTAGAGACGCCGTACCTACTGTCATAACTCTAAAGACCGACTGCACACTTCCTGTCTTCACCATAAAAGACCTGTTACATCCTGCCTGTGCTAACAAAATAAGAGTCTCAGAAAGCTAGCAAGCTACGGAGTTTGATGCCAATGTATTTCTCCCCCGCCCTCAGCGAGCGCTTTCTCACTTGCTTGCCCACCCGCACACTCACTGACGTCACTCACCTGCTGCCAGACATTAAAGGGCCACACACATATGCTACTCTCATAACAAAGTGTTTAAAAAGGAATATGCAAGTTGGACAAATGAGATGCCAAATCCAACCACTTTCATGTGGTATTGGACAGAAAGGAGGACTTTTTTTCCCCTCCATTTGAAAATTAGATTAGATTAGATAGTACTTTATTTATTCCGTCAGGAGAGTTCCTTCAGGAAAATTACAATTTTCAGCACAATCCCATTCAAGATCAGACAAACATTAAAGGGAGACAGAACAGGATCGCTGACGGGTCTGCCGGCTTCCAGCGCCCCTTACAAAAAAAGATGAAATACAAGTAAACAAGGGGGGGAGAAAAAAATAGAAAATTAAAATAAAATTTAAAAAAAATCGGTCTTAGCCTGGGCCCTGGAGAGGGGGTGCAGACTGAGGCCAAGGGAAAAAAACAACAACTCATAGCCATAGTACACATCCCTCTTCCATGTGTGTAAGAGGGAAACATCAAACATCAAAGAACACAGAGGACATTAAAGACATTAAAGCAGCAGATACAAGCAGACACTTCTACATACAGCTATGAATAAAAAGTAAAATAAACATAAACACTGTGGTGGCCTCTGCGGTGTTCCATGCCATCGTCCGCTGGGGAGGAGGGAGCATGGCCAGAGACAGGAGCAGACCCAACAAAGCAACATGCGGACGTTATCAACACCACTGTCTAATTCCAATCAATGCAAGTCATCAGAATCAGGTAATACACCAACTTATATTCTTGTCTTCATGAAAGAAAGACATCTATATGTGTTACAAATGCTTGTATTATCATTAAACACCATTAACTTGTTAACAAAAATGTCTCTTTCATAAATAAATAAATATAAATTATAAATAGGAATGAGGTAGATCTCCTCGACTTGGTCAATTGAAAAGTAGCTCGCCTGCAGAAAAAGTGTGGGCACCCCTGGTTTACATTATTGCAACAAATCCTAAAAAGTAGACTTTTGGATCGAAGAGAAAGTGATCATGTCTTCTACGTTGGGAAATGTAACAGATTTTTTCATGAGTCAGTCATCCCCATGTGATTAGACTTGTTTTGGATGACTTGTTGGACTGTGAGAGCCTTTTCTTATTGGCCTCCATAGACCATTTTGTAAAGAAGCAGATAGTTTGTGCGTCACCCTACCCTGCATGAAGGAACTCCTTGAATACAAGTCCTAAAAATAATGATTGTTAGCTGTCTTGCTACCCATACTGATGATAATAATTGCACGCCTTCTTAGCACTAATCTATTGCTATTTACAGTGTCTACCTACATTTAAAGAGAAGGTGTGCTAACTCTGGATTTAGGTCTTTCAGCTTACCCACCTGTTCTACTGCCTTTAAGCCTGATAGTGGTTATACCTGGTCTTTGAACGGCAGCCTTGTGCTGTCATTAGGTGATGACCTTCAAGACAGGTCGTGCTGAAAGCTTGTTACGTGCAGTGACATCAGCACTCATGGTCAATGCTTCCAGGTAAGGTTTAAACCGTGCTAATGTTGTCGTCCTGTCTGCAACACCGAGGTATGTCTGATACAGACACTGTTGTGCTGGCTCTAAAAAAAAATGGGGAAAACATGATCTGGTCTGCGTCAAACCTTTCCCAGACGGGACAGTTGCTGTTACAACGCTCAAGAGAGTCGTTTAGAGTGCAAAGTACTTTTGGCATAAGCGGAAAACGGAAATATTAGCCTGAGAACGAACCTAAGTTAAGCCAGCAAAGATTGTGCAATTTTCCTAGAAAAGCCGCATCACTCACTAATCAATACGTCAAGTTTGTATCCGTGCATGAAAGAATTTAAATGCTTGAATTTACTAAAACACAGTCATGTCTACTCTTTAAGGTATAATTAATACTGAAGATGTATTTTCTCTATTGAAGTTAGGGTTGTTGTCAGATGTTTACACACACATCACTTTTATACATTTTGGGCTTTTAATATTTTTTTTCCAATGTAGAATTAATATCAATCAATCAATCAATGTTTACTTATATAGCCCTAAATCACTAATGTCTCAAAGGGCTGCACAAACCACTACGACATCCTCAGTAGGCCCACATAAGGGCAAGGAAAACTCACACCCAGTGGGACGTCGGTGACAATGATGACTATGAGAACCTTGGAGAGGAGGAAAGCAATGGATGTCGAGCGGGTCTAACATGATACTGTGAAAGTTCAATCCATAATGGATCCAACACAATCGCGAGAGTCCAGTCCAAAGCGGATCCAACACAGCAGCGAGAGTCCCGTTCACAGCGGAGCCAGCAGGAAACCATCCCAAGCGGAGGCGGGTCAGCAGCGCAGAGATGTCCCCAGCCGATACACAGGCGAGCAGTACATGGCCACCGGATCGGACCGGACCCCCTCCACAAGGGAGAGTGGGACATAGAAGAAAAAGAAAAGAAACGGCAGATCAACTGGTCTAAAAAGGGAGTCTATTTAAAGGCTAGAGTATACAAATGAGTTTTAAGGTGAGACTTAAATGCTTCTACTGAGGTGGCATCTCGAACTGTTACCGGGAGGGCATTCCAGAGTACTGGAGCCCGAACGGAAAACGCTCTATAGCCCGCAGACTTTTTTTGGGCTTTGGGAATCACTAATAAGCCGGAGTCTTTTGAAGGCAGATTTCTTGCCGGGACATATGGTACAATACAATCGGCAAGATAGGATGGAGCTAGACCGTGTAGTATTTTATACGTAAGTAGTAAAACCTTAAAGTCACATCTTAAGTGCACAGGAAGCCAGTGCAGGTGAGCCAGTATAGGTATATATGTATGTATATATGTATATAAAGGTATATACAGTATAGGTATATATGTATGTATATATGTATATAAAGGTATATACAGTACAGGTATATATGTATGTATATATGTATATAAAGGTATATACAGTACAGGTATATATGTATGTATATATGTATATAAAGGTATATACAGTACAGGTATATATGTATGTATATATGTATATAAAGGTATATACAGTACAGGTATATATGTATGTATATATGTATATAAAGGTATATACAGTATAGGTATATATGTATGTATATATGTATATAAAGGTATATACAGTATAGGTATATATGTATGTATATATGTATATAAAGGTATATACAGTACAGGTGTAATGTGATCAAACTTTCTTGTTCTTGTCAAAAGTCTAGCAGCCGCATTTTGTACCAACTGTAATCTTTTAATGCTAGACATGGGGAGACCCGAAAATAATACGTTATATAATATATATATATATATATATATATTATATAACGTATATATATATATATATATATATATATATATATATATATATATATATATATATAATAATACACAGCAATAACTGGGTAAACGTGTTGGAATTTATTTAGCATTTTCTCCACACATGTAGGAAATGGATGGATGGATGGATGAGAAATTCATTCACATGGGCTCATATACTTTATATATTCACCTAAATATTTGGGGTTATTGCGTCTGCCTCACAGTACGGAGTTCCTGGGTTCGATGCTCCGCTCGGGATCTTTCTCTGTGGAGTTTGCATGTTCTCCCCGTGACTGCGTGGGTTCCCTCCGGGTACTCCGGCTTCCTCCCACTTCCAAAGACATGCACCTGGGGATAGGTTGATTGGCAACACTAAATTGTGAATTAGTGAATTATATTTATATAGCGCTTTTCTCTAGTGACTCAAAGCGCTTTACATAGTGAAACCCAATATCTAAGTTCCATTTAAAGCAGTGTGGGTGGCACTGGGAGCAGGTGTGTAAAGTGCCTTGCCCAAGGACACAACGGCAGTGACTAGGATGGCGGAAGCGGGAATCGAACCTGCAACCCTCACGTTGCTGGCACGGCCACTCTACCAACCGAGCTATACCGCCCCTAGTGTGTGAATGTTTGTGATGTTGTCCGTCTCTCTGTGTTGGCCCTGCGGTGAGGTGGCAACTTGTCCAGGGTGTATCCCGCATTCCGTCCGATTGTAGCTAAAATAGGTTTCAGGGCCCCCCGCGATCCCGAAGGGGAATAAGCGGTAGAAAATAGATGGATGGATGGATACTGTATGTTTCAGGATGTCATAACCCAAGGGTGTCAAACGTACGGCACGCAGACAAGTTTTTTCCGGCCCGCGGGATGAGTTTTGCCAAGTATAAAAATTTACCTGAAAAGTTTGAATAAAACTGCTGTTCTAAATGTGTCCACTGGATGTCGCAATAGCAATTACTTGTAACTTTGTAGATGATCCTACACATGTACAAAACAAACCACATGATGTTAGTACAACAGTTGAGGTAAATCATGGGTGCCCATTACGTCGATCGCGAGCTACCGGACGACCGCGGGGGGTGTGTCAGTCGATCTCCAGCCAAGCTTTTAAAAAAATAGACTTAAAAATTAGCGATCATCAATTTTCACCAAGACGTCACTTAAATGACATTCACGGTACCGGAGGGTCTTGTGAGATGACGCTGGCTGCTGCAAGATCATTATTATGAAAATATGACCGAGAGGAAGGCGAGAAACACTTTTTATTTCAACAGACTCTTGCGCCGTACCTTCCGTCAAAACTCTAAAGGCCGACTGCACATTTCCTATCTTCACAATAAAAGCCCTGCTTCATGCTGCCTGCGCTAACAAAATAAGAGTCTCGGAAAGCTGGCGTGCACAAGTGATGTGCACGCCAGCTTTCTGAGGGATCGTTTGTGCACGCCAGCTTTCCGAGACTCTTTATTTTGTTAGCGCAGGCAGCAGGGCTTTTATTGTGAAGATAGGAAATGTGCAGTCGGCCTTTAGAGTTTTGACGGAAAGTACGGCGCGAAAGTCTGTTGAAATAAAAAGTGTTTCTGGCCTTCCTCTCTGTCATTTTTTCATAATAATGAACTGGCAGCAGCCAGCGTCATCTCACAAGACCCTCGGGTGCCGTGAATGTCAATCAAGCAAGCTACGGAATTTTTCGCCAATGTTTTTCTTGTAAAGTGTATGGAAGCTGGATGAATTAGATGCCAAAAACCAACCACTTTCATGTGGTATTGTACAGAAAGGACAACTTTTTTTCTCCTCCATTTGAAAATGTGGGCGTTATCATCATTACTGTCTGATTCCAATCAATGCAAGTCATCAGAATCAGGTAACACACCAACTTATATTCTTGTCTTTGTGAAAGAAAGACATCTATATGTGTTACACATGCTTGTATTATCATTAAACACATTTAACTTGTTTACAAAAATGTCTCTTTCATAAATAAATAAATATAAATGATATATATGAATGAGGTAGATCCCCTCGAGTTGGTCAATTGAAAAGTAGCTCGCCTGCAGAAAAAGTGTGGGCACCCCTGAGGTAAATGATCAATGTACATAAATAACATCCTGTAATTTGATGACAATATATTTTTTTATCTTGATAGATTGGAAATTCACATCAAAGAGTTGACTGATAATTTATTCAGACACTATAAATAATGACAAAGAAAGATAGAAAACTATTAACCGCAACATGTAAGTGGAAAAAACCCCAACAACATTATGATTTGTACATTTTCAGCATTTGCTTGTTCTATATTCAAACAAAGAAAACAATCTGAAGTTGTCTTTATTTTTAAGTTATCATGCCTTGATTTTACCAGTCCGGCCCACTTAGGAGTAGGTTTTTCTCCATGTGGCCCCCGATTGTCATAACCTGTCAGGGTCAATCTTACTAATATTGTAAGTGATCATACTTGACTGCAGCTGGTAGTTTGTCTTTGCCAGCATTAAAACAATAACGATTCCGGTTTTATCGGGGGCTGTCCTGAAACTTTACAAGTGATTTGAAGTAAACCCTTTCTCCTCTCATTCTGTGCCTTTCTCTTTTTTACAGGAGCGATTCCAAGTGAAAAACCCACCTCACACTTACATCCAAAAGTTGAGGAGTTATCTTGACCCGGCAGTTACAAGAAAGGTGAGGCAACTTTGCTAATATGTTATCCCGTAAGTACAGTACGACCTATGGTCTTGTTCCACTGTCACAGGTTTTCCTTCCCACCTTTAGTCTCCTATCTGCTGCCCTGGATTTGCCAGCAGCTGAGCAAAGATAGCACACAAAGCTCCTTGTTGAACTGCTTTGGGAACTTTCTAGATACCAAACAAGCAAGTGTGTAGTTTGAGACAACAGATAGGCGACCATAGGCTGTCAATTACCTCTATTTTCAGAAAAAGTAACAACATAAATATGATAGAAGTTTAAGGGTTGTATATTAATGTAAGGCAGCGCTATTCAGTTCAGTTCAAAACTTGGAAGACAAACATTTTTGCAGCAGATTTCTAAGTACTAGAGTGCTCCTGTTGTACAGAATAACTTAGACCAGGGGTGCCCATTACGTCGATCGCAAGCTACCAGTCGACCGCGGGGGGTGTGTCAGTCCATCTCCAGCCAGGCTTTTAAAAAAAATAGACCTAAAAATGAGTGATCATCAATCTTCACCAAGACGTCACTTAAATGACATTCACGGTACCGGAGGGTCTTGTGAGATGACGCTGGCTGCTGCAAGATCATTATTATGAAAATATGACCGAGAGGAAGGCCAGAAACTCTTTTTATTTCAACAGACTCTCGCGCCGTACCTTCCGTCAAAACTCTAAAGGCCGACTGCACATTTCCTATCTTCACAATAAAAGCCCTGCTTCATGCTGCCTGCGCTAACTAAATACAGAGTCTCGGAAAACTGGCGTGCACAAGCGATCCCTCAGAAAGCTGGCGTGCACATCACTTGTGCACGCCAGCTTTCTGAGACTCTTATTTTGTTAGCGCAGGCAGCATGAAGCAGGGCTTTAATTGTGAAGATAGGAAATGTGCAGTCGGCCTTTAGAGTTTTGACGGAAGGGACGGCGCGAAAATCTGTTGAAATAAAAAGTGTTTCTCGCCTTCCTCTCTGTCATTTTTTCATAATAATGAACTGGCAGCAGCCAGCGTCATCTCACAAGACCCTCGGGTGCCGTGAATGTCAATCAAGCAAGCTACGGAATTTGCCGCCAATGTTTTTCTTGTAAAGTGTATGGAAGCTGGATGAATTAGATGCCAAAAACCAACCACTTCCATGTGGTATTGTACAGAAAGGACAACTTTTTTTCTCCTCCATTTGAAAATGTGGGCGTTATCATCATTACTGTCTGATTCCAATCAATGCAAGTCATCAGAATCAGGTAATACACCAACTTATATTCTTGTCTTGGTGAAAGAAAGACATCTATATGTGTTACACATGCTTGTATTATCATTAAACACATTTAACTTGTTTACAAAAATGTCTCTTTCATAAATAAATAAATATAAATGATATATATAAATGAGGTAGATCCCCTCGAGTTGGTCAATTGAAAAGTAGCTCGCCTGCAGAAAAAGTGTGGGCACCCCTGACTTAGAACAATGTAAACACTGACAGACCCTTAAATCAAACATTTTAACCTTGCTAGCAAACATAAAACAACTGGGGTACAAACTTGTGATGTACTTAACTGAAGCGTACCTTAAGACAGTGTTTTTCAAACTTTTTTGAGCTGAGGTACCTTTTTTGTGTTGGAAAAATCCGGAGGCACACCACCAGGAAAAATCGTTAAAAAACTAAACTCAGTTGACAGTAAAAAGTAGTCGCGATTATTGGATATGACTTTAAAACATAACCAAGCATGCATCAATCAATCAATCAATGTTTATTTATATAGCCCCAAATCACAAATGTCTCAAAGGACTGCACAAATCATTACGACTACAACATCCTCGGAAGAACCCACAAAAGGGCAAGGAAAACTCACACCCAGTGGGCAGGGAGAATTCACATCCAGTGGGACGCCAGTGACAATGCTGACTATGAGAAACCTTGGAGAGGACCTCAGATGTGGGCAACCCCCCCCTCTAGGGGACCGAAAGCAATGGATGTCGAGCGGGTCTAACATGATACTGTGAAAGTTCAATCCATAGTGGCTCCAACACAGCCGCGAGAGTTCAGTTCAAGCGGATCCAAGACAGCAGCGAGAGTCCCGTCCACAGGAAACCATCTCAAGCGGATCAGCAGCGTAGAGATGTCCCCAACCGATAAACAGGCGAGCGGTCCATCCTGGGTCCCGACGAGCGGTCCATCCTGGGTCTCGACTCTGGACAGCCAGTACTTCATCCATGGTCATCGGACCGGACCCCCTCCACAAGGGAGGGGGGGACATAGGAGAAAGAAAAGAAGCGGCAGATCAACTGGTCTAAAAAGGAGGTCTATTTAAAGGCTAGAGTATACAGATGAGTTTTAATATAGCATCAATATAGCTCTTGTCTCAAAACAGGTGTACTGTCACCACAAGTCACATCCCGCCGTGATTTAATTTTGACTTTTTTGCTGTTTTCCTGTCTGTGTTGTTATAGTTCTTATCTTGCACTCCTATTTCGGTGGCTTTTTTTCCCCCTTTTTTTTGGGCATTTTTCTGTAGCAGTTTCATGTCTTCCTTTGAGCGATATTTCCCACATCTACTTTGTTTTAGCAATCAAGAATATTTCACTTGCTTTTATCCTTCTTTGTGGGGACATTGTTCCTTGTCTTGTCATGTTCGGATGTACTTTGCGGACGCCGTCTGTGCTCCACAGTAAGTCTTTGCTGTCGTCCAGTATTCTGTTTTTGTTTACTTTGGTCAATTTTAGTTTTGTTCTGCATCTACAAAGCAATTAGCTACTGGCTGCCACCTACTGATATGGAAGAGTGTTACACGGTTACACTACCCAGCTCTAGACAGCACCGACACTCAACAACAACACATCGTTTGCAGACTATAATTACTGGTTTGCAAAAAATGTTTTTCAACCCGAATAGGTGAAATAGGCAGAGTGGTTGAAAAACACTGCCTTAAGGCACCCCCTTAAATCCTCCTTTTTGAGAGTTACACATGTTTTTAATGATATAATTTGTGCAACTAAGCTGTTCCTGAAGGTTGTTATCTTCAGATGCAGTCAGTAGTCATTTGTTCAACTTAGTTATACTTAGTGATGATTATTTTGACAATGGTGTTCCTTAAATTCAGTTAAAAAAATCTTTGTGAGAGCCTCACATATTTGCAACACATTTGTTCTTAAAACACTGAGTGCTGTCATAGAGAGGATCCTTGACTAGCTTTTTTTGTGGAAGATCTTTAAAAGGGAACATTATCACAATTTCAAAAGGGTTAAAAACAATAAAAATTAGTTCCCAGTGGCTTGTTGTATTTTTTTGTTTTTTTAAAAATTTTACCGGTCTCGGAATATCCCTAAATAAAGCTTTAAAGTGCCTTACTTTCGCTATCTTCGAAATAACTAGCCATTTCCCTGTGACGTCACACAGTGCTGCCAATGTAAACAAACAATGGGAATACCACAGCAAGATATAGCGACATTAGCTCGGATTCAAACTCGGATTTCAGCGATTTAAGCGATTCAACAGATTACGCATGTATTGAAACAGATGGTTGGAGTATGAAAGTATTGAAGAAGAAACTGAAGCTATTGACGCTATTCATAGCCATAGCATGGCCGAATAGCTGCGTTAGCGTCGCCGGTAAAATGTGCGGACCAAACGATCAGGACTTTCGCATCTTGTGACACTGGAGCAACTTAAATCCGTCGATTGGTAAGTGTTTTTTTCGCATTAAATGTGGGTGGAAGGAAATGTAATATAGTTGCAAATGCATCTGCAGGTTATCCATACATCTCTGTGCCATGTCTGCTTTAGCACCGCCGGTAAATAGCATGTTAGCATCGATTAGCATAGCATGTTAGCATCGATTAGCTGGCAGTCACGCCGCGACCAAATATATCTGATTAGCACATAAGTCAACATCAACAAACTCACCTTTGTGATTTCGTTGACTATCGTTGCAAATGCATTTGCAGGTTATCCATACATCTCTGTGCCATGTCTGTCTTAGCATCGCCGGTAAAATGTGGAGCCACTTTGGTACATTCAATGGGGGTCTGGCGGCAGACACTTTGGCATCTTCGGGCCAGTGGTGCAACTTGAATCCCTCCCTGTTAGTGTTGTTACACCCTCCGACAACACACCGTCGAGGCATGATGTCTCCAAGGTTCCAAAAAATAGTCGAAAAAACGGAAAATAACAGAGCTGAGACCCAATGTTTACAATGTGTTGAAAATGAAAATAGCGGGTGTGTTACCTCGGCGACGTCACATTCTGACGTCATCACCTCCAGAGCGATAAACAGAAAGGCGTTTAATTGGCCAAAATTCACCCATTTAGAGTTCGTAAATCGGTTAAAAAAATAGATGGTCTTTTTTCTGCACCATCAAGGTATATATTGACGCTTACATAGGTCTGCTGATAATGTTCCCCTTTAATTTTCTGAAAATGTGGCCCCCCAAAACAATTTATTTGAATATCTCTAATGTAGAGGATATCACAGGCTCCAAATGTCCACCCGGGTTGGAATAGGGTTTTCCTAGATATGGAGTCCCCAGCAAGTACAACTTTTTAACAAATGGATACAGGTGTGGATGCACACATCTCATTAGCATTAAATCTAAAGGCACATAAACAAAAAATTATTTTAAACCGTCTAAATTCCAGCACCAAGGCTAGATTTTGTGCTTCTAATTTGCTCCCTATGTTATTTAAATGTGCTTCAAAACCAACTTAAACACAGATGTGTGATTGAAGAGGAGAAGATCAAAAAGTAAGACGCACATAGTTACCTGAGGCGAGTCATAGGTGTGTTATCTTATCAACGGCTTCTGTTAGTGTGTTCATTTGTGGAACATATGTGTCTTCTTGACTAACTGGTTCCTGGGTCAACAATGCAGCATTGTTGCTATATTTGTGTCTTTTTGTTACTGTAGTCCTTTAACTTTATTTTAGTTGTCTAGCATGAAATATTTCAATGAGAAAAACAGAATTGCTGACTCTGCATTATGAGAGCATAGGGGAGATGCAATGCTGTTAATTTGTAAAGTTAAATGAGCATCGCAAACGAGATGTGACCTGAGGGAAGAAAGACAACATTACAGAGGGATAAATAAAACAAAATGGTTGTGAGAATGAAAACGAGAGGGACGGAGACAAAAAGAGGCACCAAAGGAAAAAAGAGAGTTATGGGGCTTCTTTCTACATTCCTGCGCCATCCCCCTTTTCTTCAAACTCAAACAATTGCCACTTTGTGCAGCACTGAGAGAGCTGGAGGTCATCGCCTCGGCTTTCCATATATGCAGGCGCCGGTGCATTCTTCGGGGCGGCTCCTAGCCAATAAGTTGCGCTCCTATCCAACCAGTCTTCAAGAATGTATCAGCCATTGATTTGTTTCCACCATCTCCAAATTCTACACTTTCGCTGCTGTCTCTCTTTTCTCCTGCGCCCTCCTCTTTTTCTGCTTTCCCGTGGTACAGCCTCCTTCTCTCGGTTGCAGCTGGTTGTACTTATGTGGAGTGTGGGGTGGTTGCCTTGGGGAGAATGGGGGGAGTTTTGCCTCTGGGAGCCTGCACAGTACCCTGAAATATGCTTTCCACACAAAAGGGCTCCTCCCTAATAAAAACACACTGTTTCTCATCAGCTTGTGTGCCAAACACTCACCGCCCAAGCCTGAACTCTGTGAAAGTTACAAAGACACAATCTCGTCTTCTGTCTCTGATACAATATTTTCAATCACGCTTGCAGAAGGAGTTAGTTAAGAGTTAAGAACTTATCTTACATAATGATCTCAATGTAACTGCTAGCTACACAGGTCCGTGTGGAAAGCCCACTCCCACTACAAGCTGACAGTTTGGCCTTTTGGCTTGTTTCCCTAGCGCTCTCGTCTGTCAACCTGCAGAACCTTGTAGTACCTTGTCCGTTCCCTAAGCCGTGTAGCGGGCGGATCATGGCAGATTACATTACATCATTCATCAAGAAACAAATTGTTCTGCTAGGACAAACAACAAGGAACTCTTCACTTTTGTTTTGCGAACATACCTATATACTGTACATATATACAGTTTCTCTTTAGTTTATCAGCAGACCTATGTAAGCGTCAATATATACCTTGATGTTGCAGAACAAAGACCATATGTTTTTTTTAACCGATCCGAACTCTAAAAGGGTGAATTTGGTAATTTAAATGCCTTTCAATTGATGACCTTTCTCCTGTGACGTCACAACATGAAGGAATCCGCCATTTTCTCAATCTCATTATACGCACCAAGTCGAATCAGCTCTGTTATTTTCCGTTTTTTCAACTGTTTTCCCGTACCTTGGAGACATCATGCCTCGTGGGTGTGTTGTCGGAGGGTGTAACAACACTTAACAGGGAGGGATTCAAGTTGCACCAGTGGCCAAAAGATGCGAAACCGATTTCCGAACTCTAAAAGGGTGAATTTGGTATTTTAAACGCCTTTCAATTGATAGCCTGTCGGAGCGATGACCTTTCACCCGTGACGTCACAACATGAAGCAATCCGCCATTTTCTCAATCTCATTACACGCACCAAGTCGAATCAGCTCTGTTATTTTCCCTTTTTTCAACTGTTTTTCCGTACCTTGGAGACATCATGGCTCGTGGGTGTGTTGTCGGAGGGTGTAACAACATGAACAGAGACGGATTCAAGTTGCAACAGTGGCCAAAAGATGAAAAAACGATTTCCGAACTCTAAAAGGGTGAATTTGGTCATTTAAACGCCTTTCAATTAATAGCCTGTCGGAGCGATGACCTTTCACCCGTGACGTCACAACCTGAAGCAATCCGCCATTTTCTCAATCTCATTACACGCACCAAGTCGAATCAGCTCTGTTATTTTCCGTTTTTTCAACTGTTTTCCCGTACCTTGGAGACATCATGCCTCGTGGGTGTGTTGTCGGAGGGTGTAACAACATGAACAGAGACGGATTCAAGTTGCAACAGTGGCCAAAAGATGCGAAACCGATTTCCGAACTCTAAAAGGGTGAATTTGGTAATTTAAACGCCTTTCAATTGGTAGCCTGTCGGAGCGATGACCTTTCTACTGTGACGTCACAACATGAAGCAATCCGCCATTTTCTCAATCTCATTACACGCACCAAGTCGAATCAGCTCTGTTATTTTCCCTTTTTTCAACTGTTTTCCCGTACCTTGGAGACATCATGCCTCGTGGGTGTGTTGTCGGAGGGTGTAACAACACGAACAGAGACGGATTCAAGTTGCACCACTGGCCAAAAGATGCGAAAGTGCCTCGTTTGTTCCGCACACTTTACCGACGACAGCTATAGCAAGAATGTGTGGATATCCTGCGACACTCAAAGCAGATGTGTTTCCAACAATAAAGTCAAAGAAATCTGCAATATTGGAAAATAGACCACCACTGAATCTGCGAGCTATTCAGGGACGACGGCAGTCTGTTCCCGCGGACGAGAGAGATAAACCTCCTGGATGTCTTAGCTAAGACGTGATTTATGCCAAATCTTTTTCTGTCTCATTTTGTCCACCAAACTTATAACGTTGTGCATGAATGCACAAAGGTGAGTTTTGTTGATGTTATTGACTTATGTGGAATGTGCTAATCAGACATATTTGGTCACGGCATGACTGCAAGCTAATCGATGCTAACATGCTATTTAGGCTAGCTGTATGTACATATTGCATCATTATGCCTCATTTGTAGCTATATTTGCATCAAGCCTTTCCCTCCACCCACATTTAATGCCAAACAAACACATACCAATCGTTGGTTGGTATGTGGAATTCGTCCTCGCTTCTTCCCGTGTCGCTGTTTGTCGTGATATGGCTCAATAGCTTCAGTTTCTTCTTCAATTTTGTTTTCGCTACCTGCCTCCACACTCCAACCATCCGTTTCAATACATGCATAATCTGTTGACTAGCTTACGCCGCTGAAATCCGAGTCTGAATTCGAGCTAATATCGCAATACCTTTCTGTGCTATCCGCCATGTTTGTTTCTTGTTGTTTCACGCTGTGACGTTACAGGATAATGGACGGGTGGATATACCGATCGTGAAAATCAGGCACTTTGAAGCCGTTTTTCGGGATATTGCGTGATGGGTAAAATTTAGAGAAACACTTCGAAAAATAAAATAAGTAACTGGGAACTGATTTTTATTGGTTTTAACCCTTCAGAAATTGTGATAATGTTCCCCTTTAATCATTTGTATAGCACATTGACCAAAGTGCTATGCTGACATAACACTAATAGTATTAAACAGAGTCTAATGTACAAGTGTATTGTTCAATAAATACAATGTTGTGTTTCTATTGTTTTGTATTATATTGGTTTATATACTGTACCAGTGTTTTTCAACCACTTTTTCCGTGAAATACAGTCCGGTGTCATTTCACCTAATTGGTTTAAAAATATTTTTTGCAAACCATTAATTATAATCCGCAAATATACGGTTAATGAGTGTCTGCACTGTCTAGAGCTCACCAGAGTAACCATGTAATACTCTTCCATATCGGTAGGTGGCAGCAGGGAGCTAATTGCTTTGTAGATGTCGTGAACATGGTTTGTCGTGATCACAATATGCGAGAGGCAGCGTGTAGCTAAAAAGTTGTCTAACACTTCAACCCAAAATAAATAAAAGGACAGTGCCGCTAAGAAAATGCATTGAAGCTTAGGGAACGCTATGCAGAATTAAACTAAAACCTAACTGGCTATAAAGCAAACAGAAACAGAATGCTGGACGACAGCAAAGACTTACAGTGGAGCAAAGACGGCGTCCACAATGTACATCCGAACATGACATGATAATCAACAATGTCCCCACAAAGAAGAATAGCGTCCGCAGAACTTAAATAGTCTTGCAAAAAACAAAGCAGATGCGGAGAATAGCGTTGAAGGAAGACATAAAATTACTATGGGAAAATACCAACAAAACAGGAAATCCACCAAAAATAGGAGCGCAAGACAAGAACTAGGAAAACACCAAACACTTCAAAATAAGTCACGGCGTGATGTCCGGAGTTCACCAGAGTAACCATGTAATACTCTTCCATATCAATAGGTGGCAGCAGGGAGCTAATTGCTTTGTAGATGTCGGGAACATGGTTTGTCGTGATCACAATATGCGAGAGGCAGCGTGTAGCTAAAAAGTTATCTAACACTTCAACCCAAAATAAATAAAAGGACAGTGCCGCTAAGAAAATGCATTGACTCTTAGGGAAGGCTATGCAGAATGAAACTAAAACCTAACTGGCTATAAAGCAAACAAAAACAGAATGCTGGACGACAGCAAAGACTTACAGTGGAGCAAAGACGGCGTCCACAATGTACATCCCAACATGACATGTTAATCAACAATGTCCCCACAAAGAAGAATAGTGAAGTGAAGTGAATTATATTTTATATAGCGCTTTTCTCAAGTGACTCAAAGCGCTTTACATAGTGAAACCCAATACCTAAGTTACATTTAAACCAGTGTAGGTGGCACTGGGAGCAGGTGGGTAAAGTGTCTTGCTCAAGGACACAACGGCATTAACTAGGATGGCACACGCGGGAATTGAACCTGCAACCCTCAAGTTGCTGGCACGTCCACTCTACCAACTGAGCTATGCCGCCTAATAG